>NC_133473.1:2942135-2950231 GCF_025370935.1 Choristoneura fumiferana | reverse complement strand
GATCGATACAACAAGTCCATACATTTTTCATTGCAGTTGTTGTTGCTTTTGACATTCATAAGTGCTTGTTATAGCCTAAATTGAATAAAGATATTTTGACTTTTGGACTTTGACTTTGACTTTGCACTTCCATTGAAGTCGACACAACTGCACACTAACTCATGATCCAAGCAAACTGGTTAGAGAACCTGACTACGAATCTTGAGGTCCCGGGTTCGATTCCCGGCCGGGGCAGATATTTGTATGAATAATACGTATGTTTATTCTCGGGTCTTGGATGTTTTATTTGTATTTAAGTATGTATTTATCTACTTTTATAAGTATGTTTATCCGGTGCCTAGTATCCATAGTACAAGCTTTGCTTTGTTTGGGACTAGGTCAATTGGTGTCAAGTGTCCCATTAAGTATATAAAAAACAACTCCACACTGGCTGCGCTGTCAGTTGCTGTTACGTTGCAGTTGGAATCCTGTCCGTGTGTACTGACCATAAGAAAGAAGTGTCCCATGATATAAAAAAAAACTCCACACTGGCTGCGCTGGCAGTTGCAGCTACGTTGCAGTGGGAATCCTGTCCGTGTGTACTGACCATAAGAAAGAAGTGTCCCATGATATAAAAAAAACTCCACACTGGCTGCGCTGGCTGTTGCAGCTACGTTGCAGTTGGAATCCTGTCCGTGTGTACTGACCCTAAGAAAGAAGTGTCCCATGATATAAAAAAAAACTCCACACTGGCTGCGCTGGCTGTTGCAGCTACGTTGCAGTTGGAATCCTGTCCGTGTGTACTGACCATAAGAAAGAAGTGTCCCATGATATAAAAAAAACTCCACACTGGCTGCGCTGGCTGTTGCAGCTACGTTGCAGTTGGAATCCTGTCCGTGTGTACTGACCATAAGAAAGAAGTGTCCCATGATATAAAAAAAACTCCACACTGGCTGCGCTGGCAGTTGCAGCTACGTTGCAGTTGGAATCCTGTCCGTGTGTACTAACCCTAAGAAAGAGTCACCTCAGTTATATTCGCTTTTACGTAAAAAAAACCGCGACACATCACACCCACTAGTTTAGTAGTGGGTACATCCACTAGTTTTGCGGCTGACTGTAGGTACCTTATGGTATTTCACACCATAAACCTTTTTAATATGCGAAATACACTCTGTTTATTATGTTTTTTGTACACTGAACGGAAACATGGCGCCATGTCGCTACTAAATAAATGTTTGTTTAAAAAACATACAAAAACTACATTAACATCGCGATGTATCATAAAAACAGAAGGGTAAATTTGTTGGAATCATCTTTTGGTAAGTTAAGTTTTTTTAACCAACTCCAAGAAAAGAAGGTTCGCAGTTCATCAGAAACTTTTTTAGGATTAATGGTTTTTGACCATTGACGTGTTAAAAAAAAATTGAGCTTGAAAAAGTCGTAGTGGCTTAGCGGTTTGACATAATGTCATTGTAAACAGCGGGTCATAGGTTCCAGCTTGGACTTGCACCCCTTTAGTTTATCAAAATTTAAATGCGAAATTTCATTTAAATATCGTTAGTAATCCAGTACACATCTTCAAAGAAATTCAATATGTGTGTGAAGTTCCCAATTGGCACTGGGCTTGCGTGGGTACTACGGCTCAAGCCCACTCATTCTAAGAGGCTTGACGTGGGACGCAACAGAGATGAAGATGATGAAATAAATGAGGATAAATATGCAATTACGTTTTTATTACTTTGTCAAAATTTGTTCGTGATTACATGTTCTTATTAATTTCCCAAAAAAGCATATCGTGTTGTCTAAAGTGTTAGTAATTAATGTTTGAAGCTACAAAAACTATAAAGACTGTAGATAAGCCAATTATTTGTAACTGGTCAGCAGATCTTGATATTTATGAAAGCTATTTGGGATCTTTAGATATACCTACGGCTGTGGTTTTTAATATGAGAAAATAATTATAACATAGATCACACTCCTTAAACTGAACAACATTAGTTCAGCGACTTATAAAAATAATTAGTTTTTGAATTTTATTACACTTTTAAGTTTATTCGAAGAAGCAATGTAAAGCAAAATGCTTGATGTTTGTAGCGTGACAGGTGACGTCAGTTTGTTCTAGGATGGTGTACATTGATAGCAGTATTTAATTTGTATGAAAATAGGAAAATTCAAAGACTCCATTATTTTTAAAAGTCGCTATAATGTATACTGAAGACAGTTTGACGAGGACGATCTATGTTTTAATTTTTGCTAGTATTACAGGCCACACTCGTAGAGTTGTGGATAACGCTCATTTCGAGGCTTAAAGACTCTAACCCTTAAGACTCCAGAGTCTTAAAGGCTCGATTATATTTGAGAATTAAATTGGCTTATTTTATGCGTATGGATGCAATAAACCGTCTTTGCGGGCTTTGAGTCGTTAAGCCTCGAGAGTCTTTAGGGTTCGAGTCTTTAATACCTAGTAACTTTTGGCTTTATGGGTTTTTCACTGTCATCATATCAGCCGTAGGACGTCCACTGTTGGACATAGGTCTCCACATGGAGACCAGATGGGCGTTGGACCGAAAAATTCTTGAATAGAGACTGCGTCCGAGAGGACATCCACCAATAAGATGTCGGCGTGTCTAATTGATAAAAAGTTTTATATAAAAAAATGGCCAAGCGCGTGTCGGGCCTCACGTTGTGTACCTACAGTTGAACAAACTGATTCATGTACCATCAGCTAAATATGTGGTCTACCAACCTAAAGTTGACAATCGTTTGCATGTCACAAAACAGTAATGTAATGGAAATTATCAACTTAACTTATTATATTTTTATTATGTTTTATGTTTTATGAAGAGCGAATAAAATATTTCTATTTCTATTTCTATTTGTAATGCCAAATAGACGTGTAAAAATAGATAGACCACTTATTTGGCTGATGGTACCGGAGTGGAACCTTTTAACAATCAATTTCACTATGATTTCCCTGATAAAAGTATGGGTTGTCAATATGACATTAGCAGCACAAAGGTTCAACCCTCGTACATGAATCAGTTTATTCGTCTATACCTAAGGTTTCATACCAGCATGCGACAAATATTCAACATTTTTGGATTACCTACTCCTCGTTAACTTAAAAAGCCTTCCCGTGAAATAGAAACAAATGAATTTTTCACAGACTCAGTCCCAGGCTACATCTAGTATCTGAAATGAACAAAATCCGCATTTATAACCTTGAGAGTCATAATAAACTATCCAATAAGTAGAATTTTTCCTTTTAAGTATTTTATTATTTCTTTTATTGAACTAAAGCCTTATTTCGTTACCGCCTCCGCTTTACTCTCTGTTTTGTGTTGAAGGATAAATCGATATTTATTTCATTAACTACAAAGGAACATTTCAAAGAGATCAAATTAAAGTTATTGTTCCAAGACACTAGTGGCCTAACTTACTTTAAAAAGTGGGTGTAGCTTAGGTGTTTAGGTCTTAGTTTGTATTATAGGTTTTTTATATATTCGACTGGATGGCCAACGAGCAAGTGAGTTTCCTGATGGTAAGAGATCACCACCGCCATAAACATCTGTAACACTAGGGGTATTGCAGATGCGTTGCCAACCTAGAGGAGTAAGATATATACCTTAAGTGCCAGTAATTTCACCGGCTGGCTTAATCTCCACGCCAAAACACAACAGTGCAAGCACTGCTGCTTCACGGCTGGATTAGCAAGCAAGATGGTTATCGCGCACTGTTCCCTCGGGAATGATTTCCGGGATAAAAAGTAGCTATGTCACTCTCTGGCCTATAAACTATCTCCATGCCAAACATGATGTTGATCCGTCGCTCGTTTCGACGTGAAAGATGGACAAACATACAAACACACACACACTTTCGTATTTATAATGTACTGAGCGGCAAAAAATCTGGCCCTCAAATGTATGCAAAATCGGTAATTTTGTATGAAGGGTGGGCCAAATTTTGTGCCGCTAAGTATATTAGTATGGAAGTTTGGATAATAATTTTAAGATTATGCCTATTTGAATTACGAATGTTATGTTATGAAAATTAATATGTAGGTATCCATAGACCCATTAGGAGAATTAGTAGGCCAGTAACATACTAGTACACTGCGGGACTGGTATTTCAAGAAACATATAAACTATGTATAGAATTTATACGGTTAAGGTCACAGCGTGCATTACGTGCAGTGTTGGTAGCGTGAGTCATCGCATTCGGTTGCGGTTTGGAGTAAATTAAGTTGTCTAAAGAGACCTGCGGTTTCAGCGTGACAGTTCGGTTTCTGACCATTTACGGGGTAATTTATATTATTATGTTATTACAAGCTTTCTGTCCACAGCCGTTATAGAAAGTAGTACCTATTTAATTGGGATGTTCCATCCTATCCTACTTTCCACTATATAAATGCGAATCATCACGTCTAAACCGCTTAACTGATTTAGGTGAAATTCTGTATACACAATGTGTGGCCCAGAACCGGGGATAATATTAAAACATAGGCTCTATAGATCACTGGTAATTGGATCATCATGTTCCCACTTAATTAATATCAAAACTTAACTTTTGTTTTTTTTTTTCTAACAAACTTCATCGTAAACTCAATGCTCCTAGAACCCAACTGACGTTGCCTTCCACGCTACAAATATACATTTTGCTTTACATTGCTTCTTCGAATATACTTTAAAGTGTAATAAAAAATAAAAATCGAATTATTTTTAAAAGTCGCTGAAGTAATGTTGTTGAGTTTGACGAGTACTATCTACGGTTTAATTATTTGCCCCTGTTATAGGCCACACACGGCAGATACTTTGAGTCCCAGGGAAAGGACATAGGATAGTTTTTATCCGGAAAATTACAATGCCACATGGACAACCGAATTGTATCTTGACCTCCATTTTTTGCAAGTCAATAATTTCTTCATCAGACTGTTGTATACACGTTCATCTTTATCTGTGTCATTTTTGTTTGATTGACTTGAAAATGAAAAATGAATAATGAAAAATATTTATTTCACCATAAATTAGTGTACATAATCAATAGGTGGGGACTTCCTGTTAAGTATAAAATACTTGTATTAGGACGCCCCGCTCCTCCATAGCAACAAATTGCCATATTAAACTTGGATTGACTAAAGAAAAAATACCTGCCCAATATGGCGGCCTAAGGGGCTGTTTCACCACGTCAATGCACTTAAACAATTACTTTGCTCACCCGCGACCTTATCATAGAGCTACGTTTTATGCAAAATATGTGTGTTTATGCAATTCCTCCACCTTCACACTGTAAGAACACTCAAATCACACAAACCCATCTATAACCACCACGCCGCATTTTATATACCAACATCTGGACTAGTCTATCATTGGTAGCACCTCGTAGAGTGATTTATGTGTGTTCTTACAGTGTGGAGGTGGAAGAACTGCATGAACACGCATATCTTGCATAAACTTAGCTATCATAAGGTCGGGGTGAGCAAAGTACAATGTGTTAGTTCATTGATCAATAAAAAAAAAAATGATAATTTTCTTTTATTCAGGTATAACCCTGCATGGTAATGTAAAATAAAAAATAAAAAAAGGAACACAAAACAGTTATTGTTGCCTTACAAACCAACATACCAAGATTAAAACGTACCAAGAAATCGTTATGGGTTCTGTAATTAAAAACATAGCTGCAGGTTGTCGAAATGCAAGTCAGTTAGGGCGTACTCCGTAAACGCGACGTGATATACGTCAGAGGGAATCAGCGTATTGGCACTGCCTTTATGTAGTTTGGGAGGTGGTGTTAAAATTTATACTGTAATTTACTTAACTTTTTTGAAAGAAAGAAAAAAAAAAGAAAATGCGTTTATTGCCAACAATTAGGTAGGTATATAATGCATATCACACAAGAAGGGTACCTACTCTAAAAATTAAGTTAACTTACTAACTATATGCGGTTCTATAAAAGTTCGTGGGACCTGCTTTCTTAATGTGGGGTTAATGAACTTTTATAAAAATCCCGCCTTAACCTAAAAGTATCCCCGCATGCTACTCGACCCATTAAATTGCGGCAAATGGTTCGGGCATCAGCATAATGCTGACAGTGTCAGGTCTTCAGACTGACACTTCAGCGCTGTTTTTCAGCCTGAACCTGTTACAGTTTGCGCCTCCATTTAAATTTACCTAACACTTACTACCAAAGACTTGGTATAGCAGCTTAGAGAGGTAACGTGGCCAGTGCCTAAGGGACGATGCCTGTGGTAGAAAAGCTCGATGACGTATTTACTTTGTAGTTTTAGTGACGTTAATTTTAAGCTTTTGTCTATAATTGTAATTTAAAATAGGTATGTATTTCTACCGTTGTTAAAATTTTATCCGTAAACAAATTAATACAATTTGAGACATTTAAAAAGTTTAATCGCCACACAACCTACGTGGACCAAATCCGTCATCAGCATCATGGCTACCTAATTGCTTTTCAGCTTTGTGCAATCCTCACAATGTTTTCTTTCACTGTAACTCGTAAATTTAATAAAAAGGTAAATTTCAAATGTAATTTTGCGCATTAAATATCGAAAAACCCAGAGCTCAGCTCAATATTTGTTATTGTCCGT
This sequence comes from Choristoneura fumiferana, assembly GCF_025370935.1. NCBI lineage: Eukaryota > Metazoa > Arthropoda > Insecta > Lepidoptera > Tortricidae > Choristoneura > Choristoneura fumiferana. The sequence continues at coordinate 2,943,654 of NC_133473.1, read as the reverse complement.
ATTTTTTTCTATTTTTTTTTTTTGTTTTTTCACTTAACGTGACATTCACATATTTTTAATGTAATTTTTTAAATTATTTAAACATAGACTTCGAAGTTGTATTGAATCAAATTTTTAGCCATTACCTCCCGGTCTATTCTTGATAACCTCGTATATTTCATGCGAGTGGTCACGCCCAAAATTTAGATTGCACCGTTCGATTTCATCGCAACCCTGGCTCCTATTACCAGGCCATAGAGTCGCTTATGCATTGATTTATTAATGTGAAGTAGCGAAAAATAAACACAAATGATCTACGGTGGTTATTCTTCGTGAATTTTTATTACGCGTTATCTTGATAGCAAATATTGGGTCGTGTTATTAAAATTGTATTCGATAGTTGCTGGTTAAAATAAATTTGAAATTGCGTTGTACTCAAACATTAACACAGCATCTCGGCTTACATAACATACGCCCCACTGCTGGGAACAGTTTCCTCACACAATGAGGCTTGGACCGTAGTTCCCAGGTGAGGTCAGTGCAGATTGGGAACTTCACACACACACTCAGTGAATTTCTTCGCAGGCGCAGGTTTCCTCACGATGTTTTCCTGAAATTTAGAATGCAATTTTTGCACATGAATTTCGAAAAATTTGATCGAGGACTCGAAAATGCGACCCAGGTTTGATCCCTCTGCTTGAGAGACCAAGGATGAAACAAGACAGCATCATGGTTTTTTTTTAGTTTATAACCTTGATTAACACAAAAATATACTTTTAAAAATTAAATACTTCGCAAGTTTAAAAATTGCTATTTGCAAAATTATATATTTTATCAGAGCCATCCAAGTAAAATATACATTCAATAGTTTCCCAATATGGGAAAAACAATGCCCTATAGCTGTTATATTCTAAAAAACAATCAGAACTATTTTCGCGGACATAAAAAGCAAACCGATTCAGTAGTCATTTTGGCGTTGAGCAGATTTCAATATGGCATCCTTTTTTTACGTTTGCACAAACGTGAATTAATGTTTGTTCTGATAACAAGAATTGATTGCTTTATTGGAAACTACGCAAACAGAGCGAAATGTTGGATTTTTGTTTATTAATATGGCTGTTTTAATTTTAAATGGACGAGATTTTGTTTGGACGGAGTTTATAACCTTAAAAGGACAACCAAGCGCTGCTGGCCATTGCACCTCACCATCCTTTAGTCGCCTTTTACAACACGGGGAGAGATGAGTCCTATTCTAAAACCTGGCACGTCACAGACTTAGGAAACAGCTACCACTACCGGACTAGCCAAGCGAATCGAAGTTCCCAAGACGACCCATAGGGCTTATGGGAACGGAAGCGATACATGCCCTCGTACCGCTCTGCTTTCAGAGCATGTCATGAGTGCGTGTGAGCTAACTTTTGCCATTCGAGAACCTTCTGACACCATCGGCCATCAGTCTGCGAGCAATGTGCCCGCCCTGCCACATTAGTTTCCCAATTTTTCGGGTAATGTCGTAACCTTAGTTCGGCAGGTATACTCG
>NC_133473.1:2901023-2930802 GCF_025370935.1 Choristoneura fumiferana | reverse complement strand
GAATAAATCCGTGTAATAGTAGAATATCATCAATTATATGTATTATGTACTAATCTACCAGCTGTTAACAAAAAGTTACCGTAATCTGAGATTTTTTAGCCTTTGGAACTGTAAATTAATCAAAATTGGTTCACTAATTCTAATAGATAAAGCAAATAAATAAGAAAAAGACATACGGTAGATGTTATAATATCCATGTGTGTAGAAGTAGATTATTCTATCATTTAAGATGTTTATTAACTTAGTTATGTTATGTAAACAACCTAGTCACGTATTTTGTTCAGCATTGAGTTTGTCACTGAACAATAAATGTGCTTTGTGAAGGACGTAAGGCGGCGTAAAGTCAGATATAAATTCATCATTTAAACCTTCATTTTAATTTACTCATCAAAAATTAATTCACCGGACTGAACTTATGGACATTACTTTGGCGGGGTTTCATGACAGCGCGAACGGTAACCATGATTGGTTCGTGCTACGTCGTGGCGCGCGCACTGGAAGCTCATGGTTAACTTTCGAAGTGCGCGCGCTGACGTCGCATGGTCCGAATTGGACTCAAGAATTTATTTCCTTTTTTTTCATAAATTTTAACGGAATTATAGAGTTTACATAAGAAAAAAAAATTACCGTTCTCTTTCTGTCGCGATTAATCTGTATTAACTTATCAGTAAATATTCAGTTTGGTTTGCAATCAAACGTTTTTTATTTTTCAAGCCTAACTCTGCCGTCCTAACGAAGAAGGCGGCAAAGTGACAAAAAGTAACTTTCGAGAAAAAACGGCAAAAACTTTTCAAAATTTAAAACACCTGTATCTTAGGCATATTGACTCACAAAAGTTTGATTACATTAAAATTTAGATAAAAAATCACGTTTTTTATGTATATATTTTCATTATACAAAAATTATAAATAGTATTAATTGTGGAGACTTTTATGTTATAGCTTAGGATTTGTGAATATTATTCGACGAAGAATACTAAGTTAAAAGGCCGTTAGCAGTACCCTAGCGACTTTTAAGCTTAGTATTCTACATAACTTTAAAGTATTGTTATTTTAAATGAAAGTTATGTGCGATTAATACACTAGAAGGTCGTTACTACAGATAGCCGCGGTATTGTCTATTATTGCTAGTAGAAGATGCTCGTTGCGTTGTAAATAAAAATGAAGTTAAAGCACCTTAACCGTTTTAAAGCTTAGATATTTTTTTAACTTTTTAATCAAAATTATTAAGCAACAGAAATATTTACTTTCAATACATTAAAAAGCCGTAATATGTGTCACTCTGTAGATAACGGCATTTTAGGTTATGATGGGACTACGATTATTAAGTGTTATGCTGTTTGAGAAGAGGTAATGACAAAAATTAAAAGGCATACTATACTGGGTGGTTCCGGGGTCATGAGCAGGACTGAAGGGTGATGGGGATTCACACTGAGCAACTTTTACTATGGGACCAGCCCGAAATCACGAAAAAAAACCATCTATTAAGAGATAATTGATCTCTTACTATCCGAATGTATGGAATAGCTGATTTTTTTCACGATTTCGTGGCTGATCCCATAGTAAAGTTGCTCAGTGTGAATCTCCCATCACCCTTTCACTCCTGCTCATGACCCGGAACCATCATCTGTATAAAAAAATCAACGATTTATTCTTCAAAACATAAAAACTTCTAAATTGGTACTATCAATTAACACATTATTATTGAACTGTGTTCATTATTTACTTCTATAAAGTTTGAAATGAGAATATACTCATAAGGGTGAATTTTCAGAGCAACTTTTTTGGCTCTCCCAGGTCAATTAAAAATAAACTTCTTAATAAAATAATACCACACAATTATATATGTATATACAATACAATAGAGGTTAACATAATAAACATTGTTGACTTCAATTAAAGCAGCATTAAAAATATCACAAACTTAGAAACACTAACTGCAGTAAGTCTGTGAGGCTGTCCCACACGCGGTTTTGTTGAATCAATTGACCATAACTTTGTGTCTTGGAGTCATTTTCCTACTAAACTTACATCAAAATGAAGTTAATTAAATAATGCATTCTATTTTTACTTTTTCATACTAAATACATTTTTATTGAAAAATAGGTTGACCATTTTGTAATTGTCCCACGTCCAGCTACCAATATCACTTTGCGCAAATACTTGCCAATATCGTAATGGTGAAAAACCATAACACTATGTTCGCATTTTTATGGAAAAGTACATTATTGTGTTTTAGTTATGACGCAGAGTGAACCTCCACCTAGCGAATTTTGTGTGCCTATCACTACAAGTCTTCGCGCGATGTGTTTTGGTCATCTGAACAGTAATTTCCGTGGATACCTGTTGTGCGATATACAATTATTTTAATTGAATGTGTCTATTTTGTTTATTAGTTGACTTGGGTCTTATTTCACCAAAAATATTTCGCTGTCGTAATCTTCGGTGCCGTAATCCCGGTGGCATTTTTGTTCACCATCTTTATGATTAAATCTAACGGTAGTTTCATGTAAAATTATGCTCATTACTAGCACAAAAGCATGCTATAATAAGAAATTACTATCTACTAGTATCACTACTAGCACTAGCGTGTATGTTTATGACATGCTTAAAGTAGGCATGCTTTTTAGTGGCATGCTGGCTATATGGATCACCTGCCATCTTTGAGCGTACTACGTGAGGCGGGGGTTGGAAGGACGAATGATAATAATAAGTATGAACACGTCTGCTAATGAGCATGCTAGTATATGTCTGTCGTTTACAGTAGGTGCAAGAACGACTTCGCAAATTACGAATTTGAAAGGTCAAGCGAACCGATTCGCATTGATTTATTTTGATCAAACCTACATTCAATTATTGATAATTAAGAATAACTTTAATCAATAATTTAAAACTTTAATTCTTTACTTTATTAATATATCTATACACATGATATGTACATGTATATAAAATAAATTATAGTTACGTACATAAATCATAGTAATAGTTCGTAATTTCAAACTTATTTCCTATGTTATTCATAAAAACGTAATTTCGCTGTCAATATCGTAATTTCAGTGGCGATTTTTTTTTCAATATCGCATAACTACTTAGTTATTGAATTTAAATAGGTGCCTCTTGTATCATTGAAATCCTAATCCAAAAGAGTATCTCAACGAGTGATTTTTTCACAAAATTAAAAAAAATTGCCTGCCGAAATTACGTAAAAATGATTTCAAAAAACACCAAAAGTCAAAACCTCAATTTTACTTAATCTAGGTACAAAACTACTTAGGTAACATTATTGACGTTAACCAAAAAACTACGTAAGATTTTTTAATATATATTAAAATTAAGCATTTTAATATTATTTAACATTGACAAAAATCTAGCCGCTTTTTAACTTATTATTGCTATTTAACCGCTTCAAAAATATTATTGAACAAAAATCAACTCTATGTCACTGAAGTAAAAAGCGGTCACCGCTTTCCTGACACCTAAATGTATTACGTAATGTATTTAAGTGTTATAGGCAAAAAGGCGGCTAAGGTCCCATAACGTAATTATAGAGTATATTTAAAGAATACTGCTTTTAAGACTATAAACAAGTATTTAACTTCAGCAATGACAATTCGTTAAAAACCTCGTTAAACGAACTTAGCCGCTTTTTAAAGTATGAATAGTCGATAAGCGCTTTTTAGCTTAGAAAAGTGTTATATTTTTAAGCATGATATAAAGCAGCTAATGAGACATAACGTCTTTTTAGCTTATTTAATACCAATCATGGCTTTTTAGATTATAAAAACCCAACAAAAACCAAATACGTGTCGTTTAACTGCTGTGTATCTCGAGAACTAACTGTCATAGAAAAAAAAGTCAATACCGTTCGACGCAGAATTTTTTTCTGAGTATGCATGTATCAAAAAGTTAAAAAGCCGCTAAATCACTTTGCCGCCTTCTTCGTTAGGACGGCAGAACTATACGACTCTTTAGACTATTTTTTAACATAGTTTTTGACATAATTGGCAATTTAAAAAGTTAACTTTAACCGCACAAGTCGGTAACTAAAATCCATACAACTTTACTGCACACTTGTGGATGCGTTGCAGGATCACTAATTTTCTATGGATATGTTGACCCACGTCAAGAGGCACTTTCCGAGCACGTGCATTGTAATAGTTATTTAGACTTATTTTTTTTAACAATAGTTTGGACATAATTTGGCAATTTAAAAAGTTACTTTACCGCACAAGTGCGGTAAGTAAAATCCATACAACTTTACTGCACGCTTGTGGATGCGTGCAGGAATCACTAATTTTTCTATGATATGTTGACCCACGTCAAGAGGCACTTTCCGAGCACGTGCATTGTAAAATATATATTATATGCTATAAACGGCTGTATCGTTAGAACTCCAATGTCAGCAGAGCCCTACTAGTACATGAAAAATAGCATACCTATTTTGGCGGCAAAATAATGTGCATCAATGAAACTTTGTTTATAACTATCCCGCGGGAACTGCAATTTTCCGAGATAAAAACTATCCTATGTCCTTCCCCGGGATGCAAACTATCTGTATACCGATTCAGCGGATTATGCGTGATGAAGTAACAAACAGACTACAAACTTTGGCGTTGATTATACTAGTGTTTACCCGCAGCTTCGCACACGTAAATCATTAGACCCAGCAGCTGAATCGAAATTTTGGGATTTTTAAGAATTCCCGTAGAAATACCCAAAAATTTAATCGTGGTTTTCATTTACGTTTCATTAAAAACAATCATGTCAAATTTCATGACTCTAAGCCCAGCTGCAGCAGGTTGTTGTTTCGATATTTTATCCTTATCCCGTGGGCATATCGGAATAAAAAGGAGCCTATGTTGTAGGTATTCCACATGTCCAGCTATCTACATACTAAATTTCATCCAAATCCATCCAGCCGTTTTAGCGTGAAGAAGTAACAAACATACCCACTCACTCACTTACTCACTCACTCACTCACCTCACAAACTTTAGCATTTATACTATACGAGTAAGTAGGATTATTTAGTGGGATGTACTATACCCGTGTGGTGTCGGGTTAGCATTACACCTCTCCATTTCTTCCGTGGATGTCGTAAAAGGCGACTGAGGATATAGGTTAAGGTATAACGTAGGCGACAGGCTAGCAACCTTAAACTTAAAATTGCTAAAAGTGGCTCCGAAGCGGTAACGTTTCGTGTGCTCTGCTTACCCTATTTGGGAATACAGGCGTGATGTTTGTGTGTGTTTTAGTGGGATGTGCTCTACACGCTTATTTCCCAATGACAACCTGCTGTCATCTCTATTGGCAAATGAAGTAATGATATAAGATTAAAGATACCAATAATAAGGACAGTGGCAAGCACTCGTACGTTTACCTTAATATGATTTTATCTTGTTAATAAAATATTAATTAATTAATATTTTGTCATTTTATTCGACTTTTAAACTATCTTCTATGACTCCTATTCCTTCAAAATCAAATCACGAAATGCCGTTTGCCTTTACAGCGGGAGTCGTGGTATCGAAAAGGAGTTGTACCTCTGTTTTTATAAATTGATGAGGTGCTAACATACATCTACACTCACTATCTTAAAAGCCAAGGAACTGCAGCTGTTTTATTTTATTCTCGATTTTTTAATTCAGTGACCTGTTTGCGAAATATTTAACCCGAGCGTCCATCGTAAAATTGGCAGAATATCCTTTTGCTATAAGAGTCAAATTCAATAAGTAACTTTGATGCCTTTTAACTCACAAATTATGCTAAAGAAACTTGTGCTATGGACAAATAAAGGCTTAAATCTCAAAAAATAAACTTTCTATAAAAATATCTACTTACTAGTAAAGGGTCTAGTTACCTACGTATTTGAAAATGGTGCGTAACGCAGAAACGCCAAGTATAATGAGTCAAATTTGATGACAGCATTCGAGGATAGTTTTGAATATCTAGATCAAATGTACTAAATCATAAAGTAAACCCCTTCTCTCCCCCCCTCCCCCCCCTTTAGCCCCCCTTTTAGCGCGGCAACGCACCTGCAGTCCTAATTATGCTGTAGGTGTCCATGCTCGCTTGCCAGCTATTTGACATAAAAAAAATAACAAGGAAAATATTCTCTTACAATGATTTATTCAAAACATTTCATTTGTACATTTAGATTACAGTAGTTGTAACAGTTAGTAGAATGTCAGCATAGCTAACGGGGTTCTATTCTGGTGTAGGGGTGACCAGAATCACAGTGTGGCTTCATGATGTTAATGTTACAGTAGCTACAGCCGTTGAAACAGGTGTCATGATGTTGGCTATAACAGCTGCTGCCATTGAAACAGGAGCATTGATGTTGGTGCTACAACAGCCACTGGCATTGAAACAGGTTATAATGTTGGTGCTACAGTAGCTAAAGCCGTTGAAACAGGATTCTTGATGTTAGTGCTAACAGTGGCTACAGCCCTTGAAACACGTGTCATGCTTCAGCTATCGCTATCCTAACGACAGTGTACTTATTTATACCTTAGTTTTCTACATATGACTCTTTATCCACTTCCTGTATTTATAAACGTTGATGTAATATCCAGCTTTAGAGGTTCCGCATTTGACATCTGGTCCGTAACTGACTACGCCTGACAGATAAGGCTTCTTCTTGTAATACATCACCAGGGGACCGCCAGAATCACCAGGGCATGTGTCTTTGCCATTAGGGTCACCAGCACAGAAATGCCCTGCTGGCACATGGGGGTCTCTAGCAAGACATTTCTTTTTAGATATTAGGCTGACCTCTGTAGTCATCAGTATGCTTGAGTGGTAGCCTTTTTCGGTCCTGCCCCATCCAGCTATGTACACAAGCGCCCCATCATTTCCAGGCATGTCCAGGTCGAAAGGCGGCAGGGGAATTGGCTTGATAGTAGCTGGAAAGAGAAGAGCAGAATTTTTTATATAACAAAAAGATCCTCATTCATCGATGCCCCACCCCAAAACCAGAAATTAGAAAGCTAAAATTTTTCATATGAGATCCAATGTTGCAGACAAGGTATAAAGACGTATTTTATGAAATACCCACGATATAAGAAGTACTTTTAAATTTGAAAACTGTGGACGAATGAGCGATTGAGATTTTTTTTTCATTTGGATTAGGAAGGACCATATTTAAAAGAAGTGCGTGTCGGACTGGTGAAAGATCCTATAACGGTTCCTTGTATCTTTTTGAGGTATGGAACTCTTAAAACATATAATAATTAGTAGTTTAGTAGTTAATTGTATTGTCGCAAAAGTAAAGACGTATAATAAATTTCAGATCAATCGATCAACAGGAGAAGAGTAAATTTCAACTATTGAATTAGACACCGGAAGGCAAAAAAATACTGTTTTACCAGAGAGAGAAGCGCGTTTCTGGAGCCTTAGCAGCGCTATATCATTGGTAATGGTTTTGCTGTTGTAAGCCGGGTGCGAGTAAAGTTTGTCAGGGTACACCACTTGGTTCTTCGTGCATCTACCTCCAGCACAATCCTCGGGGTAACTGTCCGTGTTATATTCCCCGAGGTAGATTTTGATGCTGTAACAAAGAAGTAAAATGAGAACCGAGCTGTGTTCACCATAAGTCGCACTCCAGAGAGCATTTTGCGGGCCTGTCATGTCACGGTAAGGTTCAAAAATCAATTTTCGAGTTCTCATAATAAAGTATTTGTAAGAGAAATCGTGCAAGTTGCATTACATTGCGAAGACGACGAGTTTGTAGTGGTCAATCAAGCGCCGCAATGTTGCAACTTGCACGATTTTTCTTGCAAGTCTAAACTCGGCTTTAGTTAGGTGTCTGTGTGAGAGTGAGTGTGAGATGTTGGAGTTTCTATAATATCTGCTCACTAGGTGGCGCTAGGAGTCGCTACACAATAATAACAATTTATTTAAACTTACTCAGTGTAGTACTTAATGTCGTGCTCAAAACAATGGGCAGCAGAAAGGATGTGGCGGTTACTAATTAAGGAACCAGCGCACATGTATGATACGCGCTTTTTTCGATTCATGATGGTGAGGCGAGCCATCCAGGGATACTCTCCAACGCGTGCTGGCGCTCCACCTGCGAATGAGTAAAATGTAAAATCAACTAGCTATAATTACTATAGTCACGTAATTTTCTCGTCATAATGAAATTTTTGTTACTTAATTTTTAGAAAAACCACTTCATTTTTCTGGATTTTTTAAAATGGTCATCCTATAGAAAACTGTAGAATGGGTTAGGTTTGTTTTATAGCAATTCTCAGAGAAAAAAAGTTATGACCAGCAAACATCATGACAAACATTATATCATGACTTCCAACAATTGTATGTATGAACCCAATACAGTGACGTGTAGAATATTTTCTTTAGGCAGCAAGGAAAGCGAGAGAAGCGTAAGGTGTGTTTTAAGAGAAAGAAATATTACCTATATAATATACTTACTTGTGAACTTTAGAATTTGTTATATTAAGAAAATAACGGACCAAGATTGAAATTGTAAGAAAATTAGCGGTGGAGTCCTACTCATACTATAAGTATGAAAGTTTGTATGTGTGTGTTTGTGTGTATATTTGTTACTTCTTCACACTATAACGCCTCGACGGACTTGGATGAAATTTGGTACGTAGATACCTGGAGATCTGGAATAACACATAGGCTACTTTTTATCTCGATATTCTCACGAAATCGGAATAAAATCTCGAAATCTCACCCGCTTGGTTTAGGGTTATGAAATTTAACACAATTGTTTTATTGCAACGTTAACGCAATCCACGTTGTAATACAATACAATACAAACATTCTTTATTGCACACCACCGATCGGTACAAAACATTTATACAGACACCAAATGCGGGGTAGACAAAAGGCAGCCTAATTTTTAGGGGTGTAATTTTTGGGAACTATTCGGGGGAAAGTTCTCGAGTGGAGACCGCGGAGTAGGACGTCCACCAACGAGATGGACGGGTGACCTGGTTAAAGTCGCGGGTTCACGGTGGATGCAGGCCGCTGCCAACCGAAGCAACTGGAGGTCTATGGGGGAGGCTTATGTCCAACAGTGGACGTCCTACGGCTAAAATGATGAATTTTGGAAATTCTCTCGGAAATTTAGTAAAATCCCGAAATTTAAATTCAACTGTTAAATGTAATGGTTAACGCGTGCGAAACTACAGGTAAAGCGTAGTTTGAAATAATTCACGAAGTTTACCTGCTACGTAGCCGTCTGGGAGGATATCAGATGCATTGTGAGTCGGTCTTACGTGTCGGGCGGTCACTGAAAATACACTTTTATTAGTCAAAGTTACAAACATTATGTAGACGACCAGATGGCCTAGTGGTTAGAGAACCTGACTACGAAGCTTGAGGTCCCGGGTTCGATTCCCGTGTCGGGGCAGATATTTGTATGAAAAATACGAATGTTTGTTCTCGGGTCTTGGGTGTTTAATATGTATTTAAGTATGTATCTATATCTATATAATTATATTTATCCGTCGCTTAGTACCCATAACACAAGCTTTGCTAAGCTTACTTTGGGACTAGGTCAATTGGTGTGAATTGTCCCGTGATATTTATTTTATTTATTTATTTATTTAATATATTCTCTTCAATAGTATAATGAGCGGCAAAAATCTGGACCTCAAATATGTGCAGCAATAGGTAATTTTGTATGTAGAGTGGGCCATATCTAGTGCCGCTGAGTATATAATAAACAAATGGATATTAAATACATTTTTCACTTCTCGTGCTCGTAAAGTTCGTGTTTATGCTGGTGCTGGATCTAGGCGACATAAACTGACTTTTTATGCTCTAGTACAAAAAGTAAAATGTTCTTCTAAGCCCAAGGTAATCAGGTGTCAACAGCCACAAACAAACAAAAACTGCATAGGTATTTTTTAATCATAAAATAAAAAACATTAAAATAAAAGATTCATACCTATGTATATAGTAAGTGAATAATTTATTTCCACTCATTTCCTCGCAGTCGAAGTGAAAAGCAGAGTGTAAAATTCGAGCATTAAACCCATTTTCTCATCGACGTGTCTATCCACCCTCACCGTATCGGCTCGGGTGGCTATATGAACGCCTCGGGTAAAAGGCTCGTTTTATGCTCTTGTTGTACAATCTACTATTGTTATTCTTAGTTGCTGTCTTCTTTTTACAGGTTTCAAAGTCAAAAGTCAAAGTCAAAATATCTTTATTCAATTTTTGCTATAACAAGCACTTATGAATGTCAAAAATGAATGTCAAAAAAAATCTACCACCGGTTCGGATAACCTCTGTTGAGAAGAATCCGGCAAGAAACTCAACGAGGTATATTTTTTTAAACAGATTTACAATATGATTAAATTATAGCTAAACATCACAAGTATTTAACACAACTTTATTTTTAACACAGTTGTTCGCTATTTTTAGGGATCGCTAATGCGGATCGGAATTATTTCCCTGTCTATGATACAATCATTAACTTTATAATACGCCTTTGATATTAATGTCTTCTTGACAATGGATCTGAATTTTGTATCCGTTTCATTTGTATTATTTTTTTTGAATTTTATTATAAAAACGTATGCGCAATTTCCCAGAAACGACTTTTTGGTTTTAGGCAGTCCGTAAGATGGAACTTTAAGCTTCCCTGTGTTTCTAGTAGCATTTGGCTTATCGACGTTAGTGGGAAAATCACATATGTTCTTCCTAACATACATGATTATTTCAAAAACATAAAGCGACGGCAGGGTTAGGATACCTGTTTCCTTTAAAAAGGATCTTAAAGATTCACGCGTCTTCAAATTATAAATTGCTGTAATTGCTCCCTTTTGTAAGATAAAAAGTTGACTCAATGTCTGCAGCAGATCCCCATAAAAATTATAATGTGAGCCCTCAGTTTAGTAGAAGCAAGGAATAAATCATGGTTTACAGTGAGTGCAGGCGCTTATGACCGAAGCAACTGGAGGTCTATGGAGAGGCCTATGTCCAACAGTAGACGTCCTACTGCTGATATGATGGATGATGAAGGAATAAATAACAAGGTTTAAAAAAGTACACTCACCAGGTGCGATTACAATGGCGCACAATAAAATCACGCTCAATGGTGACATCGTAGCAGCAACTTAGTAACTATTAAATAGTTTATATAAGTATACTGAACAGCACTCCACTCGTTGTGAAGCGTTTGAGAATGTATCAGTCTTTAGCAGAGTATTTATAGAAAACCAACAAGGAAACAATTAATAAAATGAGTCAGTTTTAGGTTTATTTGAACAACTTTTGCACCTTATAGTCTGAGATCCCTCTGTAATTAACGTCTAAGGTTATTCACCGAGCGTTGTACCATCAGAAATAAGTGGTCTATTTTTAAACAATCAACGCTAAAGTCCAGACACGTTATTATTGTCATGCAAACGATCAACTTTTGACCACATATTTGGCTGATGGTAATATGTCGTCTAAGGTTATATTACAGTCACCGAGCGTTGTCAATCAATTTTTAAACGAGTGCCTATCTTTTTTTTTTATTTAATTTTTAACAATTACACAGTGTATACATGAATCAAATGAATATGTCGCTAAAGTCGAACTTTCAAGTTGACAGACACGTCTATTATTGGCATTATTGTTTTGTGGCATGCAAACGATCAACTTTAGGGCGGTAGACTACATATTTGGCTGATGGTACATATACGCTGCTAGATTACCTAGCAAAATATTTCTCCGTGGTTATTTTTGTAAGCTTTTTATTAAATTTACTGGTATCCTTTATTTGGAATTTAGAAGAAAGGATACACATACAATAATAACTGAAAAAACACCCACTATTTTATCAATTAGAATTTCCCAAATTACAGCTTAGTGAGCGGTGAAACTTTTTTCTCCAGTAATCTACGTACAGCCGTCTCTTTTTAATGATGTTTCATTTACTTGGCGAAGTCGTGAGTGTTGTATGTTTTTTTCTGAATAAGTACTATTTTTCTTTCCTTTTTACATATTATAGACTAAGCTTAACCTCATTTACCTCTTGAAATTACATAATTTATTGAATCAGGCACTACTTTGCGGAGGTCCATATCAATGAACTAAAAGAATTTCTTATTCACCCGCGACCTTATGTCGCGTATTATGCGTGTTCGTGCAGTTCCTCCACCTCCACACTGTAAGAACACACACAAATCACATAAACCCATCTATCACCACACTACGCTGACGCGTTTTGAACTAAAGCAGAGCTCATCTTGAGAGCAACACAACCGTACACCATGCTACCAGATGATATACTAACAAACCACAACAACCGTTTTAATTTGTCAATGTACCTCCCCAAGTACCCACCGATATTTTTTCTCAAACAAAACAAATCTACTCACAAAATATTAATACATTTTAATCGTCATATAAAACTACATTGAATTTTTATTTATATACTGTCAAGGTGCATAACTGCCAATAAAATCCCTTTAAACGATAAGTTCGCCTTTGTGCATCTTATTATGTGTTTTCTGTTATTTTCATGTGTTTTTATGTACAATAAAGTGTTTTACAATACAATACAATACAAAAATCACCTCTTAAAATCACTTCTTAAAATTACCTCTACGTTTCGACCACATTGCAAACGGTCGTGGTCACAAGTTGACAGAAGTTTTATTAGACGCGCAACTTTTCAGTCTCCTCGTGACTACGGCCGCTGCGCTGTGTGGTCGAAACTACCTATAAACTAGGTACCTATTTGTCAAACTTCATGTAACCCGATAGGTTGGTTTTGCGTGATGGAGTAACATACATCCATAAATCTAAACATAGAAATCCAAACTTTGTGCAGAATTTTACGGTGGGATCTTATCCTACTACCAAGAATAAAAAACAAATATTGTCCTTTTGCGCAAGAGCAAATGTCTCCGCCTGAAACTCATACGTCATTGCATTCCAACTTCCCGTGTCCAGACTACATCCAGCTTGGTTTTCCCGCAGATATGCCAGCGTACCTATAGGTAAAAAAAAAAAAAATAAAAAAATAACAAAAACTTGAACCGACTACAAAAAACCATGAAAATAATTAATACTAGTCTGAAGTCTGTCGGTGCCTCAGCACGAGCCAGTAAGAGTGGACCTATAGTTATCTACCTCACCTACGCACTTTATATTGGGTTTCAATCACTCCAGCTGGCTCGTGCTGAGGCACCGACCGACTTTAGACTGGTAGAAAATTATTTTCATGGTTTTGTAGGTTTTTGTAGGGTATTTTTTTTGTTATAAATTTTTTTTTCACGCTTTTTAGTGTAAATAATCTAAGATACAATAGTTTTAATATCAACTGCTCGTCACCTTTTACGAAAGATTGCTTTTTCCGATGCAGAGACGTTATTATTGAGGAGTCCTGGTGCTTCACCACCCGTTTTACCATATGCATTACGAGGAGCATAAATTGCTTAGCAACTGTATCAAAGTAATTAAAATTCAACAAGGTTATTGAGTAGTAACTCCGATGGTCTACTGTGGTCTTCATCATCAGTTCCACTTCACCAAATGATGATTTTCAAGAGCAAATGCACGAGTTACTACAAAATATGTACAATTTACTATAGGTGTCCCTATAACATTTGAAGAGTTCCCTCGATTTTCTTAAGATCCAATCGTCAGATCCTGATGTAGTGCTTATGGGACCTAATTGAAGACATTCTTAGACGAACGCAAAAAAAAAAACATATGGGTTCAAAAATGGCGGAGTTCAGGTAACAAACATTAAAAAAAAATACAACCGAATTGATAACCTCCTCCTTTTTTGATGTCTGTTAAAAATTCTAGAAAACGAAATATTATGAGAAGTAACGGTGGATGAACGATGACAGCGCGACCAGTTATCTATATATCTGGAAAAGGGGTAATTCAATGGTATCTAATGTAATTAACCAGTGAAACAATAAAAACTGTTTATAAAAAATAATATGAAATGTCAGTTTTAGAATCGTAAATGCTGATTGTCATCAAACTCGTTTAATGTACGCAAATAACTACTATTATGTTCGATCTGATAAAAATAATGAATATTACAAATTGTTATACCTATTGCATTTTTAAATAGATTAAATTGCAGATATTTACTGTCGGATACTCCGTCAGAATCACTTTCAAGTAATGAGATTATAAAAGAAAAGTTCATTTTTTTAAGTGAACGGATTATTCAGTCAAAGTTCCGCGTAAAGTTACGCCGTGCGACACTTTTACCACGGCGTGACGTCTGAACATGGAGAGATCGTTCACTCGAATTCAGCCGTATTAAACCTTATTCAAAGACGCAGCACTAATAAATTGAATTTAAAAAAATGTACATAGTTAAGGGCTTTAGTTAAGAAACCTATTATATAATTGATTCCTTTGTTTTTTATTCGACTGGATGGCAAAGGAGCATGTGGGTCTCCTAATGGTAAGAGATCACCACCGCTCATAAACATCGGCAACACCAGGGGTTATTGCAGATGCGTTGCCAACCTAGAGGCCTAAAATGGGATACCTCACGTGCCAGTAATTTCATCGGCTGTTACTCTCCACGCCGAAACACAACAGTGCAAGCACTGCTGCTTCACGGCAGGATTAGCGAGCAAGACGGTGGTAGCAATCCGGGCGGACCTTGCACAAGGTCCTACCACATGCAACCTGCACCTGTTGTGTTACGAAAGTTACCCATATAGTTTGTATGACTAACTTTCGTAACACAAAGGAATCAATTAAGTTTTTCTTAACTAAAGCCCTTAACTATGTACATTTTTTTTTGTAATTCTCCCCATGATGAACGACGTTATTGAAGGAAAAAGAAATAAGTGTTGTTTTCCATGTCATTCCAGCTAAGCCGTGTGATCATGAAATGAAAGGAGGGACATAGTTTAGCCACAACGTTCCAAATGTTTTGATTCAGGAACTAGTTTCAGTAACATCAAAAGCGAAATTAAAGAATAACATGAAAATGTTATGGAACGTTTCTGCTACACAACCTCCTAATAAATATGGAGCATTCACTCTGGTAAACATTTTTCTAGTGAACCATCTGGGGCTTTTAAAATAAAATACCATAATATTTGTCAAATGGCGTATCTTGTATCTTTAAACGAGCATTTCTAGTAGATACCTGTACATATTTATGTATTTATTTTGGGGATCTTGGAAACAGCGTCAATGATTTCGATGAAATTTGGAGGTTTTCGGGGAAGAAAAATCGATCTAGCTTGTCTGTCTCTAGAAAAATGCACGTTTGCGAGTTTTAGCTCGAGCGAAGTTCGGTCGCCCAGGTAGAATTCATTTATCGCTTCTCCTCCTCCTTCCTCGGGGCTCAAACTATCTGTATACTGAATTTCATCTAAATCGGTTCAGCGTTTTAGACATGAAGAGGTAACAAACAAACAAACAAAACGAACTTACAAACTTTCGCACAATATTTATCTTCAGAGGCAATGGGTTACGGCCCTGATTAATCACAACGCTGGACAAGTTTACTTTATAAATTAACTAACTGTTATGATTGGTTTTTTTTTTGGAGTCTTGGAGGTTGGAGGTTTTTTTTTTATTTTTTATTTCAACTCCAAATTTGTTACTTTTACGGGTATCCCGTGAAACCATATCGAAAATACAAACTGAGACATGGATGCACAGAAAAATCAGAAAAAGAGACCAGCGCTGGGAATCGAACCCAGGTCCTCAGCAATCCGTGCTGCGTGCTATAACCCCTACACCACCGCTGGACAGGAATCTAGACACGAATTTTTCCTAAGCATACATATCTCAGGTTGCTTATTTCTACTACGCTACATACTGTTGCCCGTTAACTAACTGTTGCCCGCGGCTTCGCCCCCGTTCCAGTATTTTATTTCAATTTTGTTACGCACAAACCTTTTACTGACAAATAAAGAACACGACAAAAATATAATTATCTAATTCGGTGTCGCCGTTCGAAAGTTATGCGCGTAGGTACATACATCTTGGCAATCCATGTTTAAAAGATAGAATAGATAGATAGATAGATGTACCAAAAAGTAAATATGCCAATTTTCATTTCATTTCATTTTAATATTTTTCATTTTCATGTTACCTATACAGACTACGATTATTGTTTTTATTTTTATTGCAATTTTTGATAATCGTATATGATGATAATAATATTTAAGTAATTTTAATGTTGTAATGTGTATTTTTTTTAAATTAACTAACATGTTTTTTTTGGAAATCTTTTTATTAACCAATTGTAATGAATCATTGTTGTCTGATATAATAAATATTCGATTCTATTCTACAATATTAGTAGGATAACGCAGGGTTTCTCAAAGTTGGGTACGCGAACCCCTAGGGGTTCGCTATTCGACGGTAGGGAGTTCGCAACAAGGTTTACTTGATGGTGACTGCAAGACTGGCAAGATGATAAAGATTGGTTTTTGGAGTCTTTTTGTATTTTTTATTTCAACTCCAAATTTGTTACTTATTTGTTTGTTATTTGTTGTTGTTTGTTTCAGTTTGTATTTTCGTCGGCAAGATGATTCTTACCTATACTTGTTACTTTATTGAAATAAATAATATACATTTATATTATGATGACAATTGAAATATAAATAAACTTAGTTTCTCCAACAGCCAATTTTATTACTATCTTTGGGGGGGGGGGGGTTCGCTGTCGTCTAGAAACTATAACAGGGGTACGTGGAGTCATAAGTTTGAGAAACCCTGGATTAGCGGGATTAAAATAGTTTTAAGCCGTTTCATTAAGTATTCCTAATTCACTTAAGTTAATATTGGTCATAACATTGATCTTTGTGACGATTCCCCAGCGGAATTATGTATGTGTGTATGGCTTACTTCGTGTCTAATTATCCGTGGCGTAGCGTGACAGTCGGTGGTTATACTCTGACACGGCTCGGTTAGTAAATAATTTAGCGTACAGTGGAAAAATCGCGTTCTGAAAGCAAAATTCAAATCTAGTGATACCTGTAAAAACGAAGAAAAAAAGAGTTTAAAATATTTTTTGTTTATATTTGACGGCATAAGTGGCAGCTTTTTTGGCACTAAGTTACAAGTTCTTAGGGTTTTTGTTTGCGTTAGTTTTTCTATGTCATTGCGGACTTATCTTACCCGATTATATCCGTGACGCGCCCTACTACGTTTGGAGTTTACTCTTTAAAATTATTCTCATATAAAGCTAGCCCCTAGTACGGACGTTTTATGAAGAGTGAAATTAATACAAGCATTATTATTTCTCTGCGCCACCTTTCATTTTAAAATCATGCGGGCACTTGCAATATTATAAAAGATGCGTTTCTTTATCCTTTGCTTAGCATATTAATAGTACCTAGGTACTTGATGAATAAGTTCCAGTAGCGCGTCGGAGTTGATATACACACACACTTTTTTCCGTACGTCCCATTTATGAGTGAATTCGCCCGCGTGGAATTTGGTTTTCGCGCACTGTTCCCTCGGGTACTGTGGATTTTTCTGGGATAAAAAGTAACCTATGTCACTCTCTGGCCCATAAACTATCTCTATGCCAATAATCACGTCGATCCGTCGCTCCGTTTTGACGTGAAAGACGGACTTACATACAAACACATTAACACACATATTTTCGCATTTATAATATTAGTATACAAACACATAAACACACACTTTCGTATTTATAATATTAGTATGGATTTGGCAGCAAATATAATAGTAAAAACAAATTCCAAAAAACGCACATACAAGGTATTGATTGAATAACTGAAAACTTGAAGGTAGTTCATTTAGAATCGAGAAGATGATCATTTACTCTATGCTTTAACCCTTTATAAGGAATATACTATCACAGAATCAAAAGCAGTTATCGAATACATACATGACAAAGGATGTTTTTTCAATAATTACAATGAATATTGTAACTTATTACTAAAAGAATAAGGTAGAATTTCCAAATCAATGCATGTGGTCGCTAAATCGCCTCTACCTTATTTTTTTTTTTAATCAACTGGATGGCAAACGAGCAAGTGGGTCTCCTGATGATAAGAGATCACCATCGCCCATAGACACCTGCAACACCAAGTTGCGGTTTATTTTTAAGTCCCCTTTAGGTATACCCGGTCTTATAGTTTACAAATGCAACACACGCAATTAAATGACTTAGCGAGGTTTATTTTATATTATTTATTTTATTTTATTTTATTGCCTACAATTGAGGTAATTTAATACTAGCAGTTTTTCCGTTAGGATTTTTCTTTTTCAAAAAACGGTGAAGCGCAACTGACAAGTAAAAATTACGATTGTAGTAGTAAAAATGAAATATAAGCAAAACATCAATATTTTATTTTAATAATCAAGATATTTTTAAGTGAATGCATTAAACTAACTTAAAATAATAAAAAACACACTTAGGGTGTCTGAGGTTTTCAGTTTATAGCACCTTGTACAGATACAAACATTGTGACAAAGTTCTAGTTCAGTTGATGATTCCAACAGTACGACTCTAAATACACATTATTTTCATTATTGACTTAAAAATGTTTATTCCTTCATAGTACCTGCCTCTATTGAAATAGAATATAATAAAACTTGTATGGAAAATGAAAATACTTATAGCACAAAACGTAAAACAAAAAGAAATTATTGGATTTTGCAAAAAAAATAACGGAAGATACTATTTCTAAAACTGACAGTCACTAAAACCAAACGAACCATCCTGTGTTTCAATGATGGCATTGAAATGACAATGGAAATAAATTTTCTGAAAAGAAAAAACTTTGAACTGTTGTCACGTTAATTGCACACTCGCAAGATACCTGCTGTGTCAATATCAATGCCTATGAGTAGTAAAAAAAAAACAAGGAAAATGGCAACCTGCTAAGTTGCAATCAAACTATAATCGTTCTCGACCCACGAGACGCCAGTCAAAGACTAACCGCGCGGTAAAACGAACTGTGATAAAATCACGCGATTTTAAATTTTTAGTTTTCCATCGTGCGTTCCAAATTTAAACAAGAACCAACTTTAAAAACAAAAACACGTCTTTTTATTCTTAGCTGCCAGTAATTTAAAAATAAATTTGTGAACAAATAAAAATAGTGTTGTAGTTTTGAATCGCAGTAAAACTTTGTTAGTGCAAAATGATTGGAAAACATTCGCGATTATTTTTCACGATATCGCTCGCTGTTTTGATCTTAATTGTTATGATTGTGTCGTGGGGTATACCAATGGTGAAAAACAGGCAAATACAAAAGGTAAGGAAACTTATAAAATTATTAAATCAATTCATGAATTCATGAATCATTTATTATTTATTATTTTTACAGGGTATAGCTCAGTACCTATACTTACTTATCGATATAAATTGAACGTGAGAGATTTTAAAATTAATCGCTGTCTTCACGTGTTATTAATTACGAAATACCTACATCACATTTAAAACTAAAATTTTTATTGCCTATATGAGTTTAATATTTCTTTTCTGTCACAATATTTTTAGGATTGTTTGCTTTAATAGGAATAAGGACCTCTCGTAGGATCAATTTACTCTCCGTCTCTCTCAATCAAGACCCTTTCCGTCATAACTGCGTGGAGATATCAGGTTGGAATTTACACCAACTAACTATACAAACCAAGTACAAATAAGTATATAGTATGTAAGCCGTGGTGGCCTAGTGGTTTCACCTATCGCCTCTTAAGCAGAGGGTCTTGGGTTCGAACCCCGGCTCGCACCTCTGAGTTTTTCAAAATTCATGTGCGGAATTACATTTGAAATTTACCACGAGCTTTGCGGTGAAGGAAAACATCGTGAGGAAACCTGCACAACCTGCGAAGCGATTCAATGGTGCGTGCGAAGTTCCCATAGTTCCTGCGTGGGAACTATGGCCCAAGCCCTCTTGTTCTGAGAGGAGGCCTGCGCCCAGCAGTGCGACGTATAAAAAAACGTGACGTGTTGCTGGGATGAAGTATAAAAAATTCTGCATTCCCTTTGAGCTATCATAACTGAAATTTCTAATTTCAAACAAAAATTATAAAATCGAAATATATTTTTATACTGCTACTGCTGGCAGCAGCAGTGGACGTCTTCCGGCTGGTGATGAAGATGATGATTTTCATACTAGAACACTCACCGTTCTAGTATCAACATTATATAAGGTTTCACGTTGATTTAAAAGAAAGAAAGAAAAGAAAGAGAAGGAAGAAAAGGATTTAATATTAGTGTTTAGTGCGAAACCACAGCTTCGCACGCGTAAATCATTAGATCCGGCAATCGAAAATTACAGCGTGGTCATTAAATTATTTACGTTACATTATAAAACCAGCCAAGTGCGAGTCGGACTCGCGAACTAAGGGTTCCGTACCATTATCTATACATGATTAGAATTATCAAAAAAACGGCAAAAAATCAAGTTTGTTGTATGGGAGTCCTCATTAAATATTTATTTTATTTTAATTTAATGATATGATTTTAAAGTGATTATACAACTAAAGATTCTGTAAATATTTCAAGCGTCTACCTGTTGCCGTTATTAGTATCAAGCAAAAAAACGGCAAAACCATCACGTTTGTTGTATGGGAGCCCCCCTTAAATATTTATTTTATTCTGTTTTTAGTACTTGTTGCTATAACGCCTAGTAATACATAATCTGTGAAAATTTCAAGTGTCTAAGGCACTTGTCCCACCGCCGACGATGAGCGAGTAACTAGAAACGAGTGGGCGAGCAGCGAGAGCGAGTGTAGTTTTGTCGCTCGGCTGTAAGCGAGTGTTCGCGTGCGACGGGCGATTACTCGCTCCACTCGACTCGCTCGTGCGGGGCGGTCGCCAAGCTGACATCGCTGAGCGAGTATCTATAGCTCAGCGAGTTTTATAGCTTTGTCGCTGCGACAAAAGATGTAAGAGCGAGTTGTCGCCGACAGTGTGAACAGCCAGCGATCAACTATTAATATATGTGTCTCTTTTACTCACACAGGATCTTATATCTTTTGTTCGTTTCTTGAGCGAGAAAATAGTCGATAGCCAATCGTTTCCTCGCTGGCGGTGAGACAAGTGCCTAACTATTACGACTCAAGAGATAGAGCCCTGTGACAGACGGACGGAGACAGCGGAGTCTCAGTAATAGCAGTACTCTCTGGGTACGGAACCCCATAAATAGAGTCGAGTTTCATGACTCTACATATAGTATATATACTCGTACCCAGCGGATAAGATTTAGAGACTATATCCCGATCCCGTGAAAAAATCGAGATAAAAAGTAGTCTGTGCTATTCCAGATTCCCAGCTATATTCATACCAAATTCGTCCAGCCAGTTTACCGTGAAAGAGTAACAAATATACACACACACTCACACAAATAACTAATAACTTTGTTTTTCACAGGAAAACGAGTATTACAAAACACTAACTTATTTTTTGCATGCTTTTAAAGTACGGAACCCTCGATGCGCAAATCTAACTCTCAATTGAGTATTTTTTTTATTAAGCCTACTTGTACCGGCCACATTAACTATTTCAGGTTTCTATAAACCCAAAGTTTTTAGAATATTATGAAGCATGAAAATTTACTACACAAATTAATACACATATTAATGAATTTAGCTATATAGCTAAAGCAAAGCCAACGAGACGAGATATACCTACTTCATCTCCGTCTGATGCGTCATTAATTATTACTATCTGGCTCCTTTTCTGTATCATGACATAATTTATCTCGTCTCGTTGGCTTTCCCTTAGTGTGTCTGAACGATCGATCCGCTCAGGCCGGCGCGAAAACTACAGCCCCAAGCCATCTTATTCAGTGACGAGGCCTGTGCCCAACAGTGGGCCGTATGCAGGCCGGAGATGACATGATAATTTTATTTATTATATGAGTTTATTTGTACACTTCTGGACTTTGTACCTACCTGCGACCTGCCCCTGGACTTTACCTCCATTACTTACGTAATCTTATTTTACATAATTATATGACTTTTTTGGTTGTTAAAAACACACTCATGATCATTTTCGACAATCAGCAACAAAAACAGATAGGTGGTTTACCTATCTGTTTTTGTTGCTGATTGTCGTAAATTCTCATAAACAACAATATTTTTATACAAATTTTTATCTGGCTGTATTTCTGCTTACTTGCATTGTTGATGTGAAGGTGATTTTCCTCCGCGGCGAGACGAGAATTGAAATTTGTATGCATTCTCGCGCGCCCGCCGCGAGACGCTGCGGGCCGCCGCGGGCGCCGCCATACAAATTTCAATTCTCATCTCGCCTCGTCCCGTATCGCCTCGCCGGAGGAAGATCACCTTCAGAGTGGACAGCGCTCTGCTCTCTATTGCCAACTACGAACGCGGAACTCTAGCGAGCGCTGCGAAGTGTTAGGCAAAGGGAAACCAACTATTTTCTCAATTCTCAACCTAAGTAATTAAATCATTAGTAAATTCAAATCATTTATTGAGTAAGTAGGCCGCAATGCGCTCTTTTCCACGTAATATTTTTGAACTACCAGCGCTTTCGGAAATACCATCATTGCCAAGAAGAATGCGCCGCAGGAAACTTGGCAGAAAGTCATTTTTTCAAAATAAAATAATTACAAATAAAATACTTATAAACTACAGTATAAAGTTAAAGAAAATATTACATGAAAAAAAAATACAGGGATGTATTGGGTCCCTTAGTTAAAAAACTAAACTAAACAGTGGAAGCGTAGAATGCTTCCACCGTCATAAATAAAATAAAAAATGGAATAAAACAAAAATAAAATATTGAAGATGGATAGTCTCCCATCCTAATGTCTTAAAGATACTTAATATAATCTGAAATATACATTTAAGGTCATGTAACCATTAAGCTTTTGAATTCCTAAGGCAAGCTTACGCCTGCCGCCCCCAAAGTTAGCTTACACGCACTCATGTCATGCTCTGAAAGCAGAGCGGTACCGAGGGCATGGTATTGCTTCTGTTCCCATAAGCCCTAGGAATCGTCTTGGGAACTTCGACGTCGCGCGCCTATGACTAGAAATTAAACTAAATTTATATAAGTTTAAAATAAATAAGCTTAACAATGTACAGCCTTAATTATATAGCAAGGGGATGTATAAAGTCAGTGAGTTAATAATAAAATACCTAATCCAAATAATTCAGAGATGTATTCAGTATTCAGTCATTTATTGCCTTAACAATGAGGTGACAGATCTATTAATTTGGTGATTGAATTTTGATGATCAAACTAAATTTAAGATATAGGTTGACATTAATGGGATGACTCAAACTTAGAGACAGTTTTGATTAATATGATAACTAATATATTTCTTAGGGACAGATATTATATTAGGGTATTGCCGATTAATGATACATCTAAAATTAGGTGACAGAAAATATATTTCCCATAGATAAACAACTAAATTTACATATACCTATTTTTTTTATGAGCCAATGTGTGTTGCCAGTGGTGACATATGGATCCGAGACGTGATGCTTCAATATAGGGCTAATAAATAGGCTCAGAGCTGCTCTGCGAGCTATGGAGAAAGCTATTCTTGGGGTTTCTCTACGGGATCGAATCAAGGGTCACCTACAAAGCCAAGCGAATTACCTCGTGAAATGGCAATACGCCGGCCATATAGCACGGAGAACAGATGGCCGTTGGGGCCGAAAAGTTCTGGGCTGGAGACCGCGAATCGGCAAGCGCAATGTAGTCCACCAACTAGTTCACGGTGGATGCAAGCCGTTTCCAACCGAGGCAAATGGAGGTCTATAGGGGAGGATTTGCTCGCAGGACTGATGGCCGATGGGGTCAAAAGGTTCTCGAATGGCGTCCGCGGACCGGGAGACGAGCTGTCGGTAGGCCTCCAACAAGATGGAGCGACGACCTGGTTAAGATCGCGGGATCGCGGTGGATGCGGAAAGCACAAGACCGGTCTGAGTGGAGAGCCTTGGGGGAGGCCTATGTCCAGCAGTGGACGTCTTTCGGCTGACATGATGAGAGGAGGCCTATATCAAACAGTGGACGTCCTGCTGATATGATGATGATGATGAATGTTCCACAGCTGCGCAAAGGCCTCTTCCCGGAATTTCCAACTGGTCCTGTCGGCACTTATGTCTGGCCAGTCGCTGGAAAACGCGACTGGGTGGTCCCGCCATCTCCGCCTTAGCCTGCCGCGGCGCCGATAGCCATCTCAAATTGGGAACTTAATTATTGAGAATTAAATATAAATAATAATTAATTAGAAATTAAGGGGAATCGCCGTACAGAAACCTGTTATTTTTTCCTGTACACACCATCTTCTAACAATTACAAACACAACAAAAAAAATTTGAACATGAAACTACCGTGAGACTCACTCATATTAAATATAATGACCCGGATAACTCACGTCTTAAATCGAGTTAACCAGTGCACGTGTTGCAGCAGCCGCTGAGTCGCGTTGCTCCGGAGACGAAGGCCTACGGATTAGCCCGAAACATGTCGAGCTTAACTCGATTTAAGACGTGAGTTATCCGGGTCATTATATTTAATACAACAAAAAAATAACAAGGTAAAGTCTCTACAGCCATTCTGAAGTGATGTCCGAACAAACAAATCTTCAATTCATTCATATTAATGTAGATTTCTTCTGCTGTCTGTAACTTTTTGTTATCTGTACTCGAACTGTCATCCAAACTACCGTGTTAAATTTCGAGTTGATACCATCAGTAGAAGTGAACAAATTAAGACTTAAAATTTTAAAGACAAGTTACATATTTACATCCTTAGACACATACGGTTATTGCAAGCTAAATAAAAATCTGTAATAAGTAATAAAATTTAATTTTGCTCGTTAGTATGCCTATAACTTTTTATTCCTCATATTACTCAATCACGGGCGAAAACTTAAAACGCACGTTTTATGAGTTACGACGACTTGCGGTAAATTTATTTTTAGCGAAAAATCACATGTAATTAGTATTTTTTTATACATAACGACGAACCGTGTGAACTGAAGAGACCTTTACTACGTATACCTAAATTGTCGAATTGTTAAAAGCGAATTGAGCAGGCATATTTTATAATTTTGCCACTTTTTCGTTACTAAGGAAACTTGACTGATTACTCATAAAAGTACGTAAAAACTAGGTATTACCATGTATTACTTATTATTGTTTATGCATAACAAGATGTAGTACTTATTTTAGAGCAGAAATTGAAAAACGATAAAAGTATTAGCAGGTTTTTTTTCTATATACAAGGTGTTAATTAAATAACTGAAAATCGTGAAATACGACACCTACTCGTACGAAGCACCGGGAGCCGGTCGAGCGACACTCAACGGAGATTATTTTAAAATGGCCGCGGCACTTGACAGCAAATTTTAAAATATGGCGCTGACACCCGAAGGGTTAAGTAGATAATTTAATTTAATAGTGGCCGTTTTCATGACAATTTTGCTTTTCTTCAAAAAATGCCGAAGCGCAACCGACAAGTACAAGTTACAAGGTACCTAGAAGTAGAAATCAAGTAGAATTTTACTGACTTAGCAAAACAAAGAAATACTTTTTGAAATAAGGTAAAGAAAATAAGGTATTGTTAAGTACAGTCGAACTAATTGAATCATAACCCAGATGAGATGTCAACTTGACATTAGTACTAATAACAATACTACCTTTGTGCTACTAATGTTATGTTGACATCTCATATTTTTGACAAGGAAATCATGGTGAAAGTGATTGTTATATTCACCATGATTTCCTTGTCAAAAATATGAGATATCAACATTTTCAACAATTTAAACTCAATTTCAACAAAATTGATTATTATCTTTGGGGTCGATTTGTCGCATTCGAACATGGCGGATGTAGAATCTAATTTTGGTATTTCTGCTTCTTTGGCTAGTTGACGTATAATTTTGATAGTGTTTTATGCGGCGATTAACCTTAACAGTGAACAGTGATCACAAAATTCTATATTGCTCTCGTGTCTGACATTTTTTAATGCGCAAGTGGTCTCCGCGTGGTTTCTCGAATTTTGCTATCAAGTTGCAAAAACTACAATCACCGTACAACATGCATAAGAAGAATATATTTATCTTTAATTTAACTGACATTGGCCCAAGCCTTATGGCCGCCATTAAGAGGAATAAATAAATAAATTATTATCTTTTTCCACTACGTCACGTGAGGACAGAGACTGCAATTGACGTCACCGTTCAGTGTTTTTAAATGTGTCAACTACAAACAAAAAATTTAACAAACACGCAAACAAATGTTTTCTTGACATAATATTTGTTTAGATTATCTGATTTTTACCTACAAGTTTTGTACCATAAAATAAATAAATTTAAAGGATTTATTATCACCTACAGACTAACTGCTTTTGCACTTAATATAAAATAATTAATAATTATAATTGATAATATAATTTCCTTAATTGTGTTATTGTATTGTATATTAGCGTAGGCTAATTGGATTTCCTGTAAGAATCATCCTCTAACATCTTCCTTAACGTTATAATTGCTCCATCACGATATTTACTAACCTGTATCAAATAATCTTGAAATATTATTGATTATATAATTATGTATGTAGTCTGTAGATAAGGTATTTATTGTATGGGCCAAGTTGCCCGAAATAATTAATATTTTCGCGATTTACATTGCCCATTAAGGAATGCATAATCGTTTGAAAATATTTTTAAATGCTGAGGACAACCGTGCTGGATCTACTCACTGAATTCCCAATAATTTGAATTTCACTTTGATGTGCCACTTTCACTTCAACACGAAAAAAGTGAGAGATAGGATCAAAGGTGTTCATTACAATCTTAAATTAAATTTATAGTATCAAAAATATATCGATACCTAATGATTACACGACTGCAAAATATTTCCAAAATGTAAATTTTCCCGCTCTTTTAATATAGGATGCAACCTCGTTGCACGAAAGTCGCTGCTTTTGTTTTTTTTTTAATAAAAGAATTCCGTACACTGCCTGCCTCATACAGTTGGAATGTGGTTGGAAAAATATTTGTCAAATTGAATGAATTTGCAACTAATGTATTTATGTTTATGTAATAGAAATCCTAATAAAATCATATTCAAAGTACACATACATAACATTTACAATTAATTATACGTTTATTGTTCAACCTTTTTAATGACCCAAAGATGAGGCTTTTAGCAGTATTAAAAAATATGACATATTTTACAAGTAGTTCTAAGTTCAAATTACAATGTATGTTATGAGTAGGTGTGAGATTTGTATTGTACAAGCTACTGGCCACTTTTTCGTTTCGAATTCAAAACCTCTCTACTTTTCGGAGACTTTTGATCAATGTCTGGCATTCTTAATTGTTTGGTGTCTTTTTTGAGTAAAGGTTTTAAATGTGATTAATACATTTGTTTCTTAAAAATTGGATTAAGTATATGAAAAAAAAAGTGTTTGTTTTGCAAATAGGTGTAATGTGGTTTTATTCTTATGTCACATTTAAATTAAATTATGTTCTCGCTGCTGAGGTGAGAAGTTGTATGTGTCACACGAAACCAATGTTTTTTTACATCTCGTGTGCTTGAATCCCTCGCTGCTCTCATGATTCTAAACTAGAATCACTCGCTACGCTCGTGATTCAATTAAATAGAATCCTTCGCTTAATGAGGATTCAAAATCAACACTCACAGCAAAACACAACTTTGCTCTCTGGTTACACAAATAACTATTATCGATCGAAGGAAATCGGCATGGAACCGCTTTTATTTAACCGCTTAGTCACAACTCCATTGTTCATTTGCATTTAATTAGTTTACGTCCATGTAATTAGTTTACGCAAACAAATTAAATCATTATTATTTCATAACCTGCCAATCATACAATAGAATAATTAATTGAATTTTCTCAAACATGACATGTAACAAGTACAAGTAATAGGCCGGGAAGTATCGCGTCGTAGGCGCTGCGGTGGGCCTGCCTGCGCGCGGTCACTCTAGCCGCAATGTGATTTCACACAAATTTCCCGCCCTCGGCCGGCAATGCGACCGTCTTTTGTTTCAACGCTCGCTGCGGCACGGCGCGTGCCCGCCGCCAGCACCATCGCCTCCAGCCGCCGCGCCAGCAGCCAGCGCGACACGCGCGCACACAACACGGCGACGAGACTAGCGTCCCGCCAGCTTCATTTCTTGTTTTTTTTTTATTTTATTTCATGTAATGTTTGAGAAAAGCACTATACAAGCCTCGGCCGGAACACGGGGTTGAAGGCCTCGCATCCCTACATGTCTTTTCTCAAAAATGTCCGTAAAAGTTGACATTATTCTTTTCTGAAAAATGACCGTAAAAGTTGACATTATTCTTTACATATCAGAAGGTGAAGTGCATAGTTTATGGTCAGCGAAAAATTAAAAAGTTAAAAAGATTGCAGGCGCACTAGCTCGACAATAATGAATTAGCGCGCCTGCAATCAGTCACATTTTTTTTTAAAGTTAAAAAGGCCATGGAAATGTTGGCACAAGTCGTATACAGCCAAGTCTAATGGCCGGTATCAGATATTTGGTTGGAACTCTGGACTTTTTCTATTGGATCTGAAATAGCTTGTGGTGTTTTCGGTGGAAAAATACACCTGCAGTTTATTTTTAATGTACAATGGCGGGAAAGCATAAGAAAAATTTTGGAACAAAATAAATAATATATTTTGAGAAAAAGTTTATTCTATTTCAGAATTATTCACCATTTTTGAGAAAAGCTTTATATTAGTCTCTGCTGGAATAGCAATTGCTGGCTTCGTATTAATTAAACGGACTCACAAGCTCGTCCGTTTAATACTCATATACTCAGCCAGCAATTGCCTACTTCCAGGCCACGACAATAATCTACTAATATCTGCTTGGCCGGCAACCCCCTACTTCCCGGCCTCTACAGTAATATAATACAACTACAAGACTACAACTACAGTGATTTTAGTTTTATATAATTATTTTAAAAGCAAAAGAAAAAAATAAGTGACCTAAGTAAAAATTTTAGGTATATTTTATACCTTAGGCTGCTATTTACTCATAAACTACTAATAATTCTCAAGCAAACTTAGCCGTTATAGTTTTCCTTGAAAGTTTGATATAGGTACTTACTACCATCCTGATTTTTTTCAAATGTTCCCACCCACCGATTTAGATTTCAGAGGGGGGGGGCGCTCAATTTTAATGAAAATTTGCACTTTAAAGTTGAAATTTCGCAAACAAATCAATTAATCGAAAAATCGTTTTAGCAACCCCCTAATGGTTTTAAAAGACCTATCCAACGATACCCCACACTATAGGGTTGGATGAGAAAAAAAATCACCCCCACTTTACGTCTCTGGGACCTCCCAGAGACACTTACCCTAAAAAAATAATTTTTTTGAATTTTTAATTGTACCATTTTGTCGGCATAGTTTACTTATATATCCGTGCAAAATTACAGCTTTCTATCATTGATAGTCTCCGAGCAAAGCCGCGGACGACCAGACAGACAGAGAGACAGACATGGCGAAACTATAAGGGTTCCGTTTTTGCTATTTTGGCAACGGAACCCTAAAAATTGGGACATCCCAATTGAGAAAGCAATATAAAAATATGAACTTATCTGACAAAATGGAAAAACATTATAAATACATTAGATCCTGTGCTAAGTTCTTAAAGGCGACAAACGAGTTTGAAATGGAAACTTAGGTAATACGTAAATGTACGCGCAAGCGCACCTTGACACGCAGATCAAGTTTGTTAAGGTTAACTTAGATGTTAAG
Organism: Choristoneura fumiferana; assembly: GCF_025370935.1. NCBI lineage: Eukaryota > Metazoa > Arthropoda > Insecta > Lepidoptera > Tortricidae > Choristoneura > Choristoneura fumiferana. Next base: position 2,901,125 of record NC_133473.1, on the reverse strand, counting down.
ACAATGAACTTGTCATTTCGAGATGATGTTCATCTGACGTTGGTCGTGGGGCCCTTAAAAATACGATGTGGGCTGTCTTAAGCGTAAGAATAAAAGTTAAAG
>NC_133473.1:2850727-2900923 GCF_025370935.1 Choristoneura fumiferana | reverse complement strand
GTACAAGTAATAGGCGGGAAGTATCGCGTCGTAGGCGCTGCGCGGGCTGCCTGCGCGCGGTCACTCTAGCCGCAATGTGGATTTCACACAAATTTCCCGCCCTCGCCGGCAATGCGACCGTCTTTGTTTCAACGCTAGCTGCGGCACGGCGCGTGCCCGCCGCCACACCATCGCCTCCAGCGCCCCGCCAGCAGCCAGCGCGACCGCGCGCACACAACACGGCGACGAGAGCTAGCGTCCCGCAGCTTCATTTCTTGTTTTTTTTTTTTATTTTATTTCATGTAATGTTTGAGAAAAGCACTATACAAGCCTCGGCCGGAACACGGGGTTGAAGGCCTCGCATCCCTACATGTCTTTTCTCTAAAATGTCCGTAAAAGTTGACATTATTCTTTTCTGAAAAATGACCGTAAAAGTTGACATTATTCTTTACATATCAGAAGGTGAAGTGCATAGTTTATGGTCAGCGAAAAATTAAAAAGTTAAAAAGATTGCAGAAGATTGCGCGCTAGCTCGACAATAATGAATGAGCGCGCCTGCAATCATTCACATTTTTTTTAAGTTAAAAAGGCCATGGAAATGTTGGCACAAGTCGTATACAGCCAAGTCTAATGGCCGGTATCAGATATTTGGTTGGAACTCTGGACTTTTTCTATTGGATCTGAAATAGCTTGTGGTGTTTTCGGTGGAAAAATACACCTGCAGTTTATTTTTAATGTACAATGGCGGGAAAGCATAAGAAAAATTTTGGAACAAAATAAATATATATTTTTGAGAAAAAGTTTTATTCTATTTCAGAATTATTCACCATTTTTTGAGAAAAGCTTTATATTAGTCCTCTGCTGGAATAGCAATTGCTGCTTCGTATTAATTAAACGGACTCACAAGCTCGTCCGTTTAAATACTCATATACTCAGCCAGCAATTGCCTACTTCCAGGCCACGACAATATCTACTAATATCTGCTTGGCCGGCAACCCCCTACTTCCCGGCCTCTACAGTAATATAATACAACTACAAGACTACAACTACAGTGATTTTAGTTTTATATAATTATTTTAAAAGCAAAAAAAGAATAAAAGTGACCTAAGTTAAAATTTTAAGTATATTTTATACCTTAGCTGCTATTTACTCATAAACTACTAATAATTCTCAAGCAAACTTAGCCGTTATAGTTTTCCTTGAAAGTTTGATATAGGTACTTACTACATCCTGATTTTTTTTCAAATGTTTCCACCCACCGGTTTAGATTTCAGAGGGGGGGGCGCTCAATTTTAATGAAATTTGCACTTTAAAAGTTGAAATTTCGCAAACAAATCAATTAATCGAAAATCGTTTTGCAACCCCCTAATGGTTTTAAAAGACCTATCAAACGATACCCACACTACTATGGGTTGGATGAGAAAAAATCACCCCCGCTTACGCTTACCCTAAATTTTTTTTTTAATTTTAATTGTACCATTTTGTCGGCAATAGTTTCTTATAATTCGTGCAAAATAACAGCTTTCTATCATTGATAGTCTCCGAGCAAAGCCGCGGACGGCCAGACAGACAGACAGACAGACATGGCGAAACTATAAGGGTTCCGTTTTTGCTATTTTGGCAACGAAACCCTAAAAATTGGGACATCCCAATTGAGAAAGCAATATAAAAATATGAACTTATCTGACAAAATGGAAAAACATTATAAATACATTAGATCCTGTGCTAAGTTCTTAAAGGCGACAAACGAGTTTCAAATGGAAACTTAGGTAATACGTAAATGTACGCGCAAGCGCACCTTGACACGCAGATCAAGTTTGGTAAGGTTAACTTAGATGTTAAGACAATGAACTTGTCATTTCAAGATGATGTTCATCTGACGTTGGTCGTGGGGCCCTTAAAAATACGATGTGGGCTGTCTTAAGCGTAAGAATAAAAGTTAAAGGTAGACGACCAGATGGCCTAGTGGTTAGAGAACCTGACTATGAAGCTTCAGGTCCCGGGTTCGATTCCCGTGTCGGGGCAAATATTTGTATGAAAAATACGAGTGTTTGTTCTCGGGTCTTGGGTGTTTAATATGTATTTAAGTATGTATCTATCTGTATTTATCCGTTGCTTAGTACCCATAACACAAGCTTTGCTAAGATTACTTTGGGACTAGGTCAATTGGTCTGAATTGTCCCGTGATATTTATTTATTTATTATTATACAGCTGGTTATGTTAATATTTGTACTTACACATCGAAGTTACAAACGAAAGTCAGTGAAGACGCATGAGAAATAGACAATTTACACTTTTGTGCGACTCACCATCAAACATTACCATTTGCGAGTAAGTATTTTCGTTGGTCAGTTTTAGCTGGCTATATCATTTACAACCATTTCATAAAATGGTCAGCCGCAGCATGGTGTGATCCAATTTACTACTTCCCACTATCATGATCACAATTAAGAGACTATAAACATCTCTAATATTTTTTTGTTTTGTCCTTTCTAAGGTTCCGTAGCCAATTGGCAAAAACGGAACCCTTATGGATTCGTCATGTCTGTCTGTCTGTCTGTCCGTCCGTATGTCACAGCCACTTTTTTCTTTTTTCCCCATACTTAAAACTGAAAATCAAATTTTTTTTCATCAAAGGTTTCAAATGTCATTTTTTTCTAAACTTAATAGTTTGCGCGAGAGACACTTCCAAAGTGGTAAAATGTGTGTCCCCCCCCCCTCCTGTAACATCTAAAATAAAAGAATGATAAAACTAAAAAACATAAGTACACGATATACATTACCATGCAAACTTCCACCGGAAATTGGTTTGAACGAGATCTAGTAAGTAGTTTTTTTTAATACGTCATAAATCGTAGGGAAACTGTTATATTATGTTACTTGCTGCTACGGAACCCTTCATGTGCGAGTCCGACTCGCACTTGGCCGCTTTTTTCAGTTTATAGCGGTAGAAGCATATATAAATAGTTAAGATATTTAGTTTTAGTTTTGTAACTAAGGGACCCCAATTGACCCCATACATCCCTGTAATTTTTTCATGTATTTTTTTTCTTTAATTTTATATTGTAATTCATATGTACTTTAGTTCTTATTATTTATTTTGAAGAAATGACTTTCTTTCAAGTTTCTTGCGGCGCATTATTCTTAGCAATGACGGTCTTTCCAAAAGCGCTAGTAGTTTTTAAAAACACAAACGGTTACAGAATAAAAATGATTTGAATTTGAAGTAATTGTTTTTTTCACAGAGCATTCAAATCGAAGAGTCATCCCAGATGTTCGAGAGATGGCGTAAAATGCCGATCCCTCTGACATTCAAGATCTACGTGTTCGACGTCGTCAATGCAGAGGGCATCAATAATGGAGAGAAGCCCCAGCTGGAGGAGAAAGGACCTTACGTTTACAAGTAAGACCTGATGCTATCTTGTTTTCATTCCAAACTCAATCGACCTGCAATAAATTAATTTTCTCTCAAACATGAAATGAAATATTGACGTTGTGTTATAAATAATATGGGCTGCGTCTCGCCTTCCTGCGCGCGGTCGCTCCAGCGGCCTGCAAAGAGATTTCATACAACTTTGCAGGCCGCTGGCCGGCAATGCGACCGTCTTTTGTTTCAACGCGCGCTCTGCGACACCTCCGCCAGCCACAGCACACAGCAGCACCTGCCCTTGTCCGCCGGGCCAGCAGCCAGCGCGACACGCGCGCACACAACAGGGCGACCAGACTAGTGTCGCGCCATGCTTGATTTCTTGTTTTTTTTATTTTATTTCATGTCATGTTTGAGAGAAGCGCTATACCTACAAGCCTCGGCCGGAACGTGGGGTTACCGGCCTCTACAATAATGTACTATTATTATTATTTAACATGACATTTACACAGCATAACAGATATGCATCCAACTCACCGTAAAACCGAACTTACGAAAATCTATATTAATAGTAAATTGGCATTACCCCTGGTGGTACAAGCCCCAAGTAGTTGAGTACATTATAAGACAACGCTCAATTTCTTTTTACCCATCTGCTCGCAAAACCTTACATTATGGATTTTAATATGTATGGATTCCAATATAGAACCCTAAACACATTACACTTGTAAAGAAATATGCTCCTATATTATAAGCAGGGTTCGTAAAATGCGAGCAAAATTCATACATAATTATTGTAATACGTCATTTCAATCGATTTTGCTTGTATTGTAGGATCTGTTTATATGTAAGGGTTGGTTCCCACTATTATTGAAAATACATTTTCAAAAGATTGTATATTTCGATGGACTTGTATATTTCGTATTGATTTAGAAAACTTAAGCGTTCCCTGCACACTGCCGACGATCTCTCAGCTAGCAGGTCACAATCCGGCGCGGATGCCAAAAGCAGCAATCTTAATCTTTACTATATATCGATACTTTAATAGCATTATTTCGTAAGGTCTTATCTTATGGGGCTGCAGACATTGAGTCAATTTTTATCTTACAAAAGAGAGCAATTAGAGCAATTTATAATTTGGAGACGCGTGAATCTTTAAGATGTTTTTTTAAGGAAACAGGTATCCTAACCCTGCCGTCGTTTTATGTTTTTGAATTAATCATGTATGTTAGGAAGAACATATGTGATTTTCTCACTAACGTCGACAAGCCAAAGGCTACTAGAAACACAGGGAAGCTTAAAGTTCCATCTTACAGACTGCCTAAAACCAAAAAGTTGTTTCTAGGAAGTTGCATACGTTTTTATAATAAAATTCCAAAAACTATTACAAATGAAACGGATACAAAATTCAGATCTTTTTCAAGAATACATTAATATCTAAGGAGTATTATAAAGTTAATGATTATATCATGGACAGGGATATTTGGAAATAATTCCGATCCGCATTAGCGATCCCTTCAAATAGCGAACCTACTGTGTTAAAAATAAAGTTGTGTTAAATACTTGTGATGTATAGATATCATTTAATAATATTGTAAATCTGTTAAAAAAAATATGCCTCGAGTTTCTTGCCGGATTCTTCTCAACAGAGGTTTTTCCGAATCGGTGGTAGATTTTTTCGACATTCATAAGTGCTTGTTATAGCCTAAATTGAATAAAGATATTTTGACTTTGACTTTGATATATTCCGGAAGAATTAGAAGACATCATGTATAACAAAATCATGATATAATGTCATATGGAGTAATGAATTTACCTTGAATCCAGTATTTGATGGTTTCAGTCCAGTTTCGTTATTTACATTGTTTCGTGTCTAATAATGACACTGATAGCATTAACTATAATTGCCTTTAGTTCCATTTTTAAATCGATTATGCGCGGGCGATGTGTATCTCATCGTGATTTGATGTTTTTGCCACTAAATATAAAGGAAATGCGGAAGTTTTTGAATGATTTCGTGTATGTAAAAATTTAAAAATCAAAAAACCCGACTGCCTTTAAAAATACTAAAAAGAAGAAAACAAGTCTAGTGGGCTAGAACTTTGTTAAGTAGCATTAGGTAAGAATTTTTGAGCGTCACGATTTAAATGGGTCCTGACTGCTGCAAAGTTCTAGCCCACTAGACTTGTCTTCTTCTTTTTAGTATTTTTTAAGGCAGTCGGGTTTTTTGATTTTTAAAATTTATTGTCATCGCCATTTTGATTTTTCAAGAATTTCATGTACCCAGTGTCACTCGCGTCATCAAGACGAATCCAATGACGTATTTTTTAGACAGTGGACATGTTTCATGAAAGTCGGTTCAGCCGTTTTTGAGATATTAAACTTGAAGTGACAAAGTCGGGGCTTTTCCAACTTATTGTTGGTTAGGTTATTAATTTGATTGACTTTAAAATTTAATTTTACAGGGAATACAGAGAGAAGACGATCCTGGGCTATGGTGAAAACGACACCATAGAGTACATGCTGAAGAAGACTTTCGTCTTCGACCAAAAAGAGTCCGGCCAGTTAACCGAGGATGACGAAGTCACCGTCATTAACTTTACTTACATGGTATGTTGTTATGCTATCAGATCAAGGATAACAGTACTATCAGAGCATAACGTCAGTTATACTAATAACTGACAGCTTCAACCAGTCTTAGTTGTAGTGATATACGCCACGACATGATGGAAAATCAGAAAGACTTAATAGAACCTTAATGGAACCCAAACTATGGTTTAACATCTAAGTTACTGCAGTAGAATGACAGAACCAAATGTCATCTTGTATTTTTGTAGCCCCTTGAAAGTTTTCCAGTGCTGAGCAAAGTCCCCCCCCCTTTTTCGCCATTCGTCCCTGGCTGTCGAGAGCATTCTTTTGCCACTCTTATTGATATGCAAGTCGACGACTTGTCAAATAATTATACTATATTTATTTTATCTTACTATTTTACGATAACTAGCCAAAACTGTTTTATAGACTTTTTAACATCACTCCACAACTTTTTAAATTAATCCGGTATATTTCTGTTGATTCGGCAAATTTTAACGGTTTCCTTTCACTAAAGTTTTTATCACTGTCGACATCCCAAAAACTACAATAATATAATTAAAATAATAATTACATACCTAATTAATAGTGTAGGTAATGTTTGTTTCTCTGTTTTTGTACAATAAGGAGAATACATATACTTAGCATTCAGTCTGGAAGTTGCCGTAAATTCGAGCGCATAAAATCAATTTTGTTTCACTAGACTACCTACTCCCAATTCCAAAAGGCGTTTTGTCATACTTGAACGCTACTTGTTCGAAAGAAATATTTTCTTACTAAAATAAGAATTAAGTTATGTGTAAGAAACAAGCCAACAGTAAATGGTTTTGCAATTTTCAAAGAGTGCATTTTGGCTTGCCTGAAGTTATAATCATGATACTTCTTTGATATTCAAAGTAAACAGGCAACAAGAAAATCCAACCCACATCAATGAAACTTTAGCAGAGGCGCTGAACTGGTTCACTGCTAACAATTTGTTACTAAATGCAGCTAAAACTAAGTGTATAAAATTTTCGTTGCCTAATGTAAGACAGTTTGAAACAATTATTTCCTTAAACGGAGAGAATCTGAATCTTGTGCATGAGACTGTTTTTCTTGGTCTTACATTGGATCGTAATTTACAATGGAGCCCGCATATTTCTGGTCTTGCTGGTAGATTGAGCTCTGCCGCCTATGCTGTAAGAAGAATCAGGCAATTTACCAACGTAGAAACTGCCCGGCTAGTTTATTTCAGTTATTTTCACAGCATAATGTCCTACGGTATGCTGATTTGGGGCAAGGCAGCCGACATAGAAACTATCTTCATTTTACAGAAGAGGGCAGTCCGGTCGATCTACAACCTTGGCTCCCGAGATTCACTTAGAGAACGCTTTAAGGAGATAAACATCCTCACAGTAGCTTCACAGTACGTACATGATGTGATATTGTATACACACAAGAATATCGAGTCCTTTAAGAAAGTGTCAGACGTACATGATATCAATACTCGTAATAAGCACAAGCTTGCAGTTCCTAAATTCCGTCTACGGAAAGTAAGCAAATCTTTTGTGGGAAACTGCGTGAGATTTTACAATAAAGTTCCTGTAGAAGCTTGGAAATTGCCACACAACTCTTTTAAAGAATACATAAAGAGTGCACTCCTGAAGAAAGCTTACTATAAAGTTGAGGAGTACTTATGTGATGATGCGACATGGCCAAAACTGAAAGCCGATGAAAAATTGGGATGTTGATGTGTGATGTGATGTACTCGTGTTTGTGTGTGTGTGTGTGTGTGTGTGTGTGTTTATGTCGGTGTATTTGTATTGTATAGTGTTGTGAAGTGTGACTTGGCAGTGTCCCGGCGCATTTCGTGTCTAGTTTCTGGTTCTGTTGCCGTTGTCCGCGTTGCAGAATTTAATTTATAATATTTATTAGTTTGACATTTGGAGACCTTATACATCTCCATTTCTTTATTTTAATAATTATTACTATTAGTTTTTGACCTTGGAGGCTTTTTACACCTCTGAAGATTGTATAATTTAATTAATTTATTAGTTTACTTTGACATTTAGAGACTATATACATCTCTGAATTATTTAGATTAGGAATTTTATTATTAACATAGGGACTTTATACATCCCCTTGCTGTATAATAATTTTATTATTAACTCAGGGACTTTATACATCCCTTGTTATGTTTAAGGCTGTATATTGTTAAGCTTATGGATTTTAAACTTTTATATTTTTAGTTTAAATTCTAGTCACAGGCTCGCGACGTCGAAGTTCCCAAGACGATCCATAGAGCTTATGGGAACGGAAGCAATACCATGCCCTCGGTACCGCTCTGCTTTCAGAGCATGACATGAGTGCGTGTGAGCTAACTTTGGGGGCGGCAGACGTGAACTTGCCTTCGAAATCCAAAAGCTTAATGGTTACTTGACCTGAAATGTATATTTCAGAACTAAATTATTGTTATTATTATTTTAAATTTATGACGGTGGAAGCATTCTACACTTCCACTGAACGTAGATATAGTTTAGATATAGTTAGTGTTTAGTATTGTAACTAAATGACCCCATACATCCCTGTATTTCTTTTATTATTATTTTTTGTATTTTTTTTTTTATTGTATAATATAGTTTTTAAGTAGGTATTTTATTTGTAATTATATTTTTATGAAAAAATGACTTTCTGCCAAGTTTCTTGCGGCGCATTCTTCTTGGCAATGATGGTCTTTCGAAAGCGCTGGTAGTTTAAAAAATGACGTGTAAAAGTGCCCATTGCGGCCTATTTACTGAATAAATCATTTGAATTTGAATTTGAATTTTGAATATATTTATGAGTAATGCATGATAATTAATGCACTTTTTGGCCGAAAAAAAACAATACCTAACATTAAGGAACCATAATAATATAATAAATAATTCAAAAAGTAGTAGTACCTTTGAGCAGGTAACAAATAATATCGATGAATATTATATCGACGTTTGAGAAAGAAAGAAAGAAAGAAAGAAAATACATTTAATCACAACACAAGACAACAAAATTATTATGTACAAAAAAAACAACACAAAGGTATGTGTCATTGCGGTTGTGAATCGGACACTGGCTCAGCATAATGCTGAAGCGTTAAAAACACCCCAGCGCTGATTTTCAGCCAGCACCGTTGGCAACCCTCGGGCCGTTATAAAGACATACTACACACCATTAACTACATAAAACTACATAAATAAATAGATATTTTGTGAACTATAAAATTAATTTATTGTGTGACTTTAAAAACATAAAAATAAATGTATTAGGTACGTAGATATACATAATTAACTATTATTATTATGCACTCACTTGCCAAGTATACACCCTAACGCGGGCTAAAAAGAAAAATTAAATTAAAGAAAGAAATCGAAAAAACAAAAAAGCAGTTTTGTGAAATAGTGCTGGAAAGGAAAGGAATTAGGATGTTTGAAAGGACACATTGACTTAGCGATATCTGCGTCGCTTTACAGGAGAAAAGTGGTTTCGTTTGGTTTTGGCGTATCTTCTCCGCTCTGCTTATATCAAATCCTCAATACCCTATGTATTCCAGGCGGCCATTCTCCAAGTACAAGACATGATGCCGGGATTGGTTGGAGTAATAAATACAGCACTTGGAGATCTGTTCACTAACCTAACTGACCCGTTCCTAAGGGTCAAAGTAAAGGACTTGTTTTTCGACGGGATATACCTTAACTGCGTGAGCGAGAACTCGGCACTGGGTGAGTGAAATAAAATATTGGTTACACTATTATGTATGATCACGGTAACATGATATAATATGGCATACAACTGTACTCGATAAGGAAAACTATGAGACGAAACTAAAAGCTAATAAGGTAACGGCGCCTATTACCGGGGTATCGAAATCGACGGCCATCACCGCGGCAATTTAAAATACGCATTTTATAACCAACCGATAGATTTCTTAAAAAATATATTTTACAAGATAAAAGCTTATTTAGTCGACTCACGTATCTATTAGCGCTAGTGTATGTGAATGAATCAAACATCTCGCAATTCGTGATTTTCCGAAATGGCACCGACGGAAGAGGATTTGCCATACTAACGCGTGACACCACATACAAGCAGACTCGAATCTTATTTAGTGTTTTACAAAATATTTATGGCAATTGAACTAATGTTATGGTTTTTAAATGGCTTTTTATAGTTTTTTGTACAAGTTCTGAATACTTTTTGTACATTTTTGGAGCCGGAAATACGATTAAAATGGAAAATAAAATACAGCGGCGATAGGCGCCATTTTTAACTGTTGATTGTAATACCGTGGTATATCACGGTAATAGTTAAAGTGGTAGTTTGGTTCTTCAAGCTTTATTTTTGGTATAAATTATCGTTTATATAATTTGTTACAGTTATTCCAATCTTGATCTATTCACGCTTTTAAAAACTATTTCCGTGGTATGGATAGTATTAAAAACTCTTAATTTTTAGCAAAAACTTCAATACTGAATTTGTAGTTTCTATAGAAACCGTTATTTTGCCAAGTTGTTTAAATACTCGTATTGCGATGAAATTTTATATTTACTTACCAGTTATGTAATTTTGGTTATATGCCAAGGATGTAATAAGTATATTTGATTTGTAATTCAAACACAACTCTATCCTATAGTTTTTATAGGTCGGAATTAGATTTTGCAATACTCCAAATTAAGCCAATAACGATGGTATGATCGCATAACCCTCGGTAATAGAATGTTTGGGAATCTATTACCGACCATTCAATTGTCTTTGGGTCGGTAATAGGTTCTCAAAGAAGTCCCTATTACCGAGTGACATTTTATTTTTCTGTTAAAATAATTCACATTTGGGGTACCGTAAGTGCAGATTTTTTTGATAAAGTTGTGACTCTCAGCATGCATACATCAAACTATAACTGGTGGCACGAGCATAATAAAATACAATGGGCTGGATACACTATTCGAATCATACTTTAGTTTTTTATTTAAATTTTCTCAAAAAATATTTGATGCACTATATATTATACAGAACCAAAGCCATTACCCTTTTTTAATCCCTCGGTATTAAGTTCCAATACATGTGTCGGGTTCCTTTTACCGATGGTAGAAAATTGCCGTTTTTTTATATCCTCGGTAATAGAAGCTCAATTCGCGGTAATGGAATCACAGCCTGTCTATTACCACGGTAATAGAAGATTTGGGTATTTTGATTTCAATAATTATTTAATCAAATATTAATAACTAAAACGAAACCAAAAAGTTAAGACACTGAAAGTTCAATAAACGCCCTTAAATAAAAAAATATTCTTGTTTGTTAAGGAGCTTTGATACCCTTAATTTTTGGGACTCATTAGAAAACTTCCTTAAGTACCACGGTAATAGGCGCCGTTACCTTAGTACTTTCAAACGAAACGACCACATGGCCTAGTGGTTAGAGAACCTGACTACGAAGCTTGAGGTCCCGGGTTCGATTCCCGTGTCGGGGCAGATATTTGTATGAAAAATACGAATGTTTGTTCTCGGGTCTTGGGTGTTTAATATGTATTTAAGTATGTATCTATATAATTATATTATCCGTTGCTTAGATGGAACCCATAACACAAGCTTTGCTAAGCTTACTTTGGGACTAGGTCAATTGGTGTGAATTGTCCCGTGATATTTATTTATTTAAACGAAATTTAGAAAGAAAGAAATTAAAGAAAAAAAATATACTTGGGAATATAACAGTTTAGCCGTATTTTTTATCATTATAGAACAAAGGTATTAACAGGTGTATGTGTGTGTGTGTGTGTGTGTGTGTATGTGTGTGTGTGTGTGTGTGTGTGTGTGTGTGTGTGTGTGTGTGTGTGTGTGTGTGTGTGTGTGTGTGTGTGTGTGTGTGTGTGTTTGTGTGTGTGAGTGTGTGTGTACTAACAAGCTAGGAGGGCCTCCGTTTCCATGTAATGTTAAAAGAAACGCCTTCAATATTTATATCTGCTGTGCAATACTGAGTGCCATGAGCTTTGCAAATATTATTGTATATGTCGGCGGCCGATCGTTAAATCACGAATTTCCTAGGCACATCATGAAATGGCGCCATTTCATGATATGCCTAAAAGTTAGCCAGACATATCACAATGTGCCTGAGAAACAATACGGCAGATCGATTGGAGTACCTAACGCATTCGTCGATATTCCTAGCTTTATACCGGGCACATCATGCGTGATATGCCGAAAAAAAGAAAAATGTAGGTACGACGAGCGAGCGCCAGAACCGATATGGCGGCGTTTCATGATATGCCTACGAATTTCATAATCTGCGTTTTGAACGATATGGCGGATGTCCCTTAGCCAATTCGTGAAATGGCGCCATTTCACGATATGTCTAGGGATTTCGTGATCTGGCTGATGTTACGATCGGCCGCCGACATGTACATCTCACCTGCCGGCCTAAGCCTCCTCTCAATGTGACAGGGGTTAAGCCGTAAAGCCCATGCGGGCCAAGAGCAGATTTTTTGAGAACACCCATCCGATTATCGTTCCTGCTCTGAAAAGGACCCCGGACCTAAATAATGAAAAATGTAGCTTCAGTTAAATATCCTGAGATTTTGACATGTTATAGATTTTTCAAAGCCTTTAGTCCATCATCCCAGCCTATATACGTCCCACTGCTGGGCACAGGCCTCCTCTCGGAATGAGAGGGCTTGGGCCGTAGTTCCCACGCGGGCCCAGTGCGGATTGGGAACTTCACACACACCATTGAATTGCTTCGCAGGTTTGTGCAGGTTTCCTCACGATGTTTTCCTTTACCGTAAAGCTCGTGGTACATTTCAAATGTAATTTCGCACATGAATTCCGAAACGAGCGGTGTGTGTGAAGTTCCCAATCCGCACTGGGCGCGCGTGGGAGCTACGGCCCAAGCCTTCTCATTGTGAGAGGAGGCCTGTGCCCAGCAGTGGGACAAATATAGGCTGGGATGATGATGACAAAACCTTTCAGGAAATTTACATATTTATAAAAAATAAATTGGGAAATTTTGCAAACATAAAAAATTGCTAGGTACGTAGAAAAAACGATTTCACGGAAATGATCACGATACTCTTAGGACCAATCAGCACTGCGATATTTCACCGCGCGATATTTATTCTCCCGAATCATATCACCATCATCATCCCAGACTATATACGTCCCACTGCTGGGCACAGGCCTCCTCTCAGAACAAGAGGGCTTGGGCCATAGTTCCCACCATTGAATTGCTTCGCAGGTTTGTGCAGGTTTCCTCACGATGTTTTCCTTCACCACAAAGCTCGTGGTAAAATTCAAATGTAATTCCGCACATGAACTTCGAATAAGTCAGAGGTGCGAGCCGGGGTTTGAACCCACGACCCTCTGCTTGAGAGGCGATAGGTCAAACCACTAGGCCACCACGGCTTTTAAAATATTAATTGAAAATATTAAATACTAAATCCCAAACATTTCAAGTTCCTCTAAATTCCGTGAGAAGAAAGGGTCGGCCTGTCAAATATTTAACCCGTCCACCTGCGCCGTACGATCATTAATTATTCACTAATTTAATCCTTTGATTAATTAATCTAGAAACTAATAAATAGAAGATTGGGTTAGTGGTGCGTAGGCAAAGAGTTTAGTGCAATACTCGTAATTAATTATAATTCACAAGCGCTACATGTAAGGACAAAATGGCAACAGCTGCTAGAAGAGGTATGTGTGTATAGAAAATTAGCGTGTGAGATTTCGTGTGCGTGTGACGTTGTGACGTCTCACGTCTTGGTATACTACTTACTTCGACGTGACTTGACCGACCCCTACTCTTGAACTTGGATGCACTTTATTTTTGTCATTATTTGTTTTTTTTTTTAATCTTTATTTATTATGGAACTTTGATCAAACGATAATGAACATGTCAGTTCCCAAAGGCCTTAACTATAAAAACACCACAACAGCTATAAGATTTAAATGAGTAACAACTCGTGCCAAGAGGGACTGACATGTCCTCCAAACCATACCACCGGATCCCCTGCCACAGGGTGGCAAACCTGCGCACGGATTCTTTTACACAGAACTCGGAACTAATGTCTAATTATTTGTTTGATTGACAAAAAAAAATAAGTCCATTATTTTTTATGAGTAAATAAAAATAATAAATAAAAATTAAAATAAAATTCATATCATGCCATGCCATAAGATTATAAAATGTTATTATTACTATTAAGAGTTATCAATTAAAATGTCAAGTACCTATACAATACAATTACATTAAATTGAGATTTTAAATACTGAATGCAAGATAATAACATAGAATGTATAAATATGCCAATAGATTTACCACATAGAGCCGATCTTTTTGTTTGGGCCTTCTTCTTGGAAATTATATTCTTAAGTAATTTATTAAATTAAGCGTTACTTTGCGGAGGTCCATATCATAAACTAAAAGAATTTATTTGCTCACCCGCGACCAAGGTTGAGGAGGTCGTGAAGTTCGCGGGTGAGCAAAGAAACTCTTTTAGTTCAATGATATTCTTTCATTAGAAAATGTCCAGCCTATTCTAAAACCAGGCACGCCCCTGGCAAAGAAAGCTTAATATAGAGCATGTACAAGTTTTTTAAACAACACCTTTATATTTCAGCTCTTGTTTGTGGAAAACTGAAAGCTGATAAACCTCCGACTATGAGGCCTGCCGAAGACGGGAATGGGTATTACTTCTCTATGTTCTCTCATGTAAGTATCTGCTTCTATGAGCAAAAGTGATCATTATCATCATCATCTCAGTCGTAGGAAGTCCATTGTTGGACATAGGCCTTCCCCATGGGGGGGATACCAATACTGATTGATGATTTTTGTGCGCAAGCGCTGCGCGTCCTTGGCCAGTAGAGTGCGCGCGAGCCGCAACACTATTTTGCCCATGATTGCTGATAGATTTGACTGTCCTTACATGAACCATTGCATGTTGGTTCACGTAAAAAGAAATGGCGTTTAAAGTGCACCGATATCGTATTTTCTTTTTATTAATAGTCTAAATTTAATTAATTAACTAATTTGTGACATTAATATAATTTTGCATTTTACTTATTAGCTTAGAATTGTATGTATTTAAATTTGGACCTATGTTGTTCTTGAAAAAATAAAAAATAAATGAATTAATACTTGCCACGCTTGGCAAGCGGGTTGGCGAGCGCAGTATAGGGTACCAAGAAGACGCTGCTACCCATCTTCTGGTAATATCCATCTGCGGTTTCTATAGCTCCCTCGGGACAAAATGTCAAGTTTAGATTTGAGGTTTATAAAGTCAACTAGAGTTTACCCGCGGCTTCGCACGCGTAAGCTATTCGATCTGGTACAATTGAAATTCCGGGATTTTATAAAATTCCCCTGGGAATTATCAAAATTCATGTCGTGGTCTTCATTAAGGTTGTGTTAGAAACAACTGTCCAGAATTTCATGATTGTCCAGAAGTAGCCTTTGTGTTATTCCAGATGTCCAGCTCCCTACGTACCAAATTTCATCCAAATCCGTCCAGCCGTGTTAACGTGAAGGAGTAACAAACACACACACAAACTTTCGCATTTATAATATTAGTAAGATTATCATGTTCCATCCATCTATCTATCCCAGCCTATATACGTCCCACTGCTGAGTACAGGCCTCCTCTCAGAATGAGATGACTTGGTCTGTAGTTCCCACGCGGGCCCAGTGCGGATTGAAAACTTCACAAACACTATTGAATTGCTTCGCAGGTATGCAGGTTTCCTCACGATGTTTTCCTTCGCCGTAAAGCTCGTGGTAAATTTCGAATGTTATTTCGCACATGAAATTCGAAAAATTCAGAGGTGCGAGCCTACGACCTTCTGCTTGAGAGACCACCAGGTCAAACCACTAGGCCGCCACAGCTTCTATGATATTAAAAGATATTGTAACGGATAACTCACGTCTTAAATCGAGTTTAGCTCGACATGTTTCGGGCTATTTCGGGTTGATTTCGTTGTGCGCGTGTTGCGGCAGCCGCCGAGTCGCGTGCTCCTATGAAGTAGGGCTACGAAATAGCCCGAAACATGTCGAGCTAAACTCGATTTAAGACGTGAGATCCGCTACAATATAATTGAATATAAGCGAGTCTCACGGTAGTTTCAAGTTTTTATCATGTAATTTTTTACGTTCCAGTTGAATCGTACCGAAACCGGCCCTTACAAAATGATCCGCGGCACAAAGAATGTACTGGATTTAGGCCACGTAGTGTCCTACAAAGGACAGAAGGTTATGAAACAATGGCAGGACACTTACTGTGGACAACTGAATGGGACTGACTCTTCTATATTCCCGCCTGTTGGAGACAAGCCTCTGGAGAGGCTGTACACCTTCGAACCCGATATATGCAGGTCAGTTGGTATCCAATCATTTGGTAACAAACGTTTCAACAAATATTCATTTAACAAACAACGTTTCGCAAACATTTGTTTTACAAATTAATCGTTTTATAAAACCACATTACGCAAATTAATCATTAATATCGGAGCGACTCGAATGTGAATTACTACCAAATATATTCAAATTACTATAGGTGTCCCTACAATATTTGAAGAGTTCCCTCGATTTCCTTAAGATCAAGAGCACCAAATCAGGATCTGATGATTGATCTTGATTTGGTGCTTATGGGATCTAATTGAAGGCATTTCTAGACGAACTCAAAAAAAAATTTCAAATCGGTTCATAAATAACGGAATTCTGAGGTAACAAACATAAAAAAAAAATAGAACCGAATTGATAACCTCCTCCTTTTTTTAAGTCGGTTATAAAAGAAACACTCCGTATTTTTAAGATACTCAGCGAAAGAAAAGAATAGACAAACAAGTAAAGTACTCTGTGTAGACAAATATAGTCGTATATAGTCTATTATATATATACTAGCGGTTGCCCGCGACTCCGACCGCGTAGAAGTATGAAAAATAGTTTACTTCGTATTCTCAGACCTACCGAATATACACAAAAAAATCATAAAAATTGGTCAAGCCGTTTCGAAGGCATCTTTGGTCACAAATATTTCTGACCCGAGAATTTTATAGGTTAGATTATTTATATGTGGGATTATTTGTATCGCACGACGAAGGAAACAATGAAAGTAAAACAGTTTATTATAGAATTAAATATGGAATACTTTGAACACAGGAGAATACAGTAAACACACTAGTGCATAGGCTCACCCGATCGTAACTCAAACCTCTTTCACTCACTTACTCGTCTCATTCACTCCGCAGTAGTCTTCACTCACCGGTCATTCAGTCCACTCTTGTCCATCAAATCATTCGTCCATAAATCCTCCCTCATTCCCACAATATCTTCTTTCTTTAATTAATTCTAAGGAATATTTATACCTAAGTACGTATTACATTATTAATGTTTTTCGTTTCAGATCGTTGTACGCGAGTCTAGTCGGTAAAGCCAACATTTTCAACATCTCATCGTACTACTACGAGATATCTGAAGACGCTCTGGCTTCCAAATCTGCTAACAAGGACAATAAATGTTACTGCAAGAAGTACGTTACAAGTTTATAGTTATTCCTATAGTCATCGCCGGTAATGAAGTAAATCCTGACGCATTGCACAAAATAACTATAAAGTCTCTGAACATTGTCAATGCGAACTGTTCCTAAAAAATGCTATAATTAATATTGTATTAACTAGTTTCTATGTACACTCTCCTAAATGTATGCGGTAAAGATAGACTTCCTTTCAAATTAAGGGACTGGAGCGCAAGTCACGACGGCTGCCTCCTAATGGGTGTCATCAACTTGGAGCCCTGCCAGGGTGCTCCAGCCATCGCCTCGCTGCCGCACTTCTATCTCGGCTCCGAAGAACTGCTCGGGTACTTCGCTGGCGGCATCAGCCCTGAAAAAGAAAAACACAATACTTACGTTTACTTGGATCCGGTGAGACATGATTGATTTAGGATTAACTTTCATCGTCATCATATCAGCCGTAGGACGTCCACTGTTGGACAACAGCTTCCCCCATAGAGCTCCATTTGCTTCGGTAGGAAGCGGCTTGCATCCATCGTCATGTATTATTAGTCATCATCCATTGTATTATTATTTATAGAAGCCAACAAACAAAACATCTTCATGTAGGTATCGACCATCTTTATTGTCATAGAGTCATAGATAATATAATACATTACCTACTTCATATGACAGGATAAAGGTCACAGCTCATTAGATCCACCTGGCACCCGATCAGCACCGCCTCGCCGCGAGCGGTTACCATTCTTTATATGGATTTGTATGGGCATGCGCTCATTACATCAACTCCGTAGCGTCACCGGATCGCCTCGCTCGCGAAGTGTCGATGATAGCTCGCTGCTCGTACGCTTGCCTCGCGTGAACCGCATGCGGTCGGCGCAGCGCTCCCCACCCTCATTTCATATTAGACTACTCGGAAATTCGTGGACCACGTGACGTTCACTCGTTGACCACGCGAGGTCCACTCGTTGTCAACGCGGCGTCCACCTGTGGACTACCCGTCGACAACGAGTGGACGCCGAAAGTCGAGCCGGTGCTGGTCGGGGCCGGGTGGCTCTAATGAGCTGTGACCTTTAAACTAAGTCTAGTTGGGTTCTACCAACATACAACAATCTGTTTGAGAGCTACGAGGCCCCAGACAGAGAGACATTGGCGTGAGACTAATAGCATCTATTTAGCGTCGGGGGTTAATGAAAGAGTGCTATTGCTTTTGCTCTGGCTTCATGTTCACTTCTAACTAATCTTAAAACGTGTCCAGATAACCGGTGTTCCGTTGAAAGGAGTCCGACGTCTGCAATTCAACATCGAGCTGCGACAAATTCCGGCAGCTCCGCAGTTGGCTCGCGTGCCTACTGGCTTGTTCCCGTTGCTGTGGATTGATGAGGTACGCCAAGAATATCTACAATTCTAGACTACCTGTAGATGATCATCAAAGTGAACGCGTTTAAAGAAAGTCCAACCCCAATTCTACGTTCCCCAATTCCACGGTAAAAACCGGCCAAAAGCGTGTCGGACACGCCCGAAATAGGGTTCCGTAGCCATTACGAAAAAATTAAGTAATATTTTTCTAAGGACTTCGTATTTTGTACGGAATATTCCAAGTTTAGGTATATTTGGTTTTAAAAAGACCTATCCAACGATACTCCAAACTATAGGGTTGGATGAGAAAAAAAAATCACCCCCACTTTACGTCTATGGGAGGTACCCTAAAAAATTTTATTTTTTATTTTTTGTTGTACCATTTTGTCGGCATATTTTATATATATATCCGTGCAAAATTACAGCTTTCTAGCTTTGATAGTTCCTGAGCAAAGCCGCAGACGGACAGACAGACAGACAGACATGGCGAAACTATAAGGATTCCGTTTTTGCCATTTTGGCTCCGGAACCTTAAAAAGGGAATGTTTTTGGAAAAGAATCTCACTTTTCCCCTTTTTAAGGATTCGTACCAGTCAGTTGGTCAAAAAATAGCCATTGCTCAAGAAGAAAAAATAAAGATTCCAAGTTTTGTCACAATGGATTTTGCAACCTTCTTGTCGTAAGTGATACCTAAAGCGCGTTTCAGACGGTTGTAAATCACCGTCCCAACAGGGATGACCTTTCTTGCCATCCATGTAGACTACAATAAACCAAGTTATAACAATGCATGACCATCAACGTCCTCGGCAGACAAGCGCGTGTTTCCAACCGCAACTCGCTATTGATTCACTAGCATATTGGCGCGTGGTTGTAAACCGTATAGCCGAAACACAATCAGTGATTGTAAAACCAGTCCAATGTCCAGTCAGTCAGTCAGTCAATGTTACCACTGTTACGACGCTAGTTTACACCCGTCTGTAACTCGCTAAGCAAGCACCGCGCTATTAAAGCCAAAATCTTCTGTTTCTGTTGCAAGATCAAAATTCAAAAATGCAAACAGTCTCATCAGCTTCAGATTTAACATTATTATTTTCTTTATTTTTTAAGGGTGCAGAAATACCTCCAGAAATCCAGGAGGAGCTGATCCAGTCCCATAAACTCCTCGGCTACGTGGAACTATCCCGCTGGGTCCTGCTAGCTCTAGCTATTATCGCGACGCTGATTGGCGCTTACTTCGTCGCGCGCTCGGGTGCCCTACCAATGTGTGCGCGGCACACGAACTCAGTCAGTTTCGTTCTGACGCCCAACAATAATGTCAATAAAGTGCACTGAGATACGGGAACAGTGGATTTTATTTAATGCTGAAGCGTTTTTGTTTATTATTATCATTTTGACTCACGAGGAAGAGCGGAACAATTTTTAACCCCCAACGCAAAAAGAGAGGGGTGTTATAAGTTTGGCCGCTATGTGTTTCTGTGTGTCTGTCTGTGGCACTGTAGCTCTTAAACGGGTGGACCGATTTGAATGCGGTTTTTTTTATTTGAAAGCAGGTTTTCTAGCAATGGTTTTTAAACATAGAAAGAAAGAAAGAAAGAAAGAAAATACATTTATTTAACGCCATAAAACAAACATAGGAACAAACATAGAACAGATAAAGGCATACATGACGCTAAACAGGTCCCCACTCAGCATAATGCCACGGCAAGCCGTGGCGCTGATTTTCAGTGAGGAGCTTATCTAAAAACTAACATGTTTTATCAAAATCGGTTTAGCCGTTTCAAGATTATCAGCTCTTTTGTTCGCTGCGGTAAGAATCTTAGACGCATAATGGGTATTTACTTTACTTCCAAACATATTTGGGACCTAAAATTTAAAACACCCATGTATAATAGCTATGCAAGATTATGGAATTCTCGGCCTGATGCTGCAGCCAGGATATCCAGAACACTAGTAGGTAAACTCTTGATAAAACCATAGCAGATATATCGTGTTTGGATTCGTTTCGATCGGTATTTGATTCTACATACAATGCAATCGTGGCAACAGGATGAGCTGATGCTGCAGCCAGGATATCCAGCACACTAGTACACTCTATAAAAAATAATAGCACATATGTCGTGTTTGGATTCATTTGGATCAGTAATTGATTCTACACACAATGCAGTGGTGGCAACACGAGCTGATGCTGCAGCCAGGATATCCAGCCCACCAGTATACTCTTGAAGAAATAATAGCAGATATGTCGTGTTTGGATTCATTTGGATCAGTAATTGATTCTACAAACACTGCAGTGGTGGCAACACGAGCTGATGCTGCAGCCAGGATATCGAGCCCACCAGTATACTCTTGAAGAAATAATAGCAGATATGTCGTGTTTGGATTCATTTGGATCAGTAATTGATTCTACACACACTGCAGTGGTGGCAACACGAGCTGATGCTGCAGCCAGGATATCCAGCCCACCAGTATACTCTTGAAGAAATAATAGCAGATATGTCGTGTTTGGATTCATTTGGATCAGTAATTGATTCTACACACAATGCAGTGGGTGGCAACACGAGCTGATGCTGCAGCCAGGATATCCAGCCCACCAGTATACTCTTGAAGAAATAATAGCAGATATGTCGTGTTTGGATTCATTTGGATCAGTAATTGATTCTACACACACTGCAGTGGTGGCAACACGAGCTGATGCTGCAGCCAGGATATCCAGCCCACCAGTATACTCTTGAAGAAATAATAGCAGATATGTCGTGTTTGGATTCATTTGGATCAGTAATTGATTCTACACACACTGCAGTGGTGGCAACACGAGCTGATGCTGCAGCCAGGATATCCAGCCCACCAGTATACTCTTGAAGAAATAATAGCAGATATGTCGTGTTTGGATTCATTTGGATCAGTAATTGATTCTACACACAATGCAGTGGTGGCAACACGAGCTGATGCTGCAGCCAGGATATCCAGCCCACCAGTATACTCTTGAAGAAATAATAGCAGATATGTCGTGTTTGGATTCATTTGGATCAGTAATTGATTCTACACACAATGCAGTGGTGGCAACACGAGCTGATGCTGCAGCCAGGATATCCAGCCCACCAGTATACTCTTGAAGAAATAATAGCAGATATGTCGTGTTTGGATTCATTTGGATCAGTAATTGATTCTACACACAATGCAGTGGTGGCAACACGAGCTGATGCTGCAGCCAGGATATCCAGCCCACCAGTATACTCTTGAAGAAATAATAGCAGATATGTCGTGTTTGATTCCTTTTGATCAGTATTTAATTCTACATAGAGTCATTCACGATGACGCGTGCTGTGGTTCGTATTACAATGTCATTAATGTCTAATTTTGACTAAATCACGCGTCTTCGTAGATGGCATAATAATTATACTAATACTATATTAAACGTACCTGTGACGATATTAAGAATACGCGTTACTTACTTAAATGTTGGCAGGCTATGGATTATGTTCGAAAAGTTTTTATTCTGTGTAAAAACCATAATTTAAAATATGTAACTGGCTGCACCTTAGCCTGTCCAAACATATTGTTACGGCGGTGGGTTAGGTGGAAACTTTGATTGTGCTTTTCGACCCATTGGAGGCGTTTTCAGTAGGCTGGAATACGGTTTCAGGCCGTTTCAGAGGATGCTCTATCACATATTAGTTTATCAAAATTTCACCCAAGTTGCCGTTGTTTTCAGGCGCCTGAAACATGTTTTCAGTCCGTTTCAGGCCACCCTCTATCCGATGACGCCATAACCTGAAAACCCGTTTTCAGGCGTTTTCAGGACCCCTTATGGGCCTCTGAAGTACATTTCAGTATATGGCGAAATTTTCCATAGGAGTGAAAGAGATAGCACGATTAGAAAGAGACAGCTATACTGAGAACATTCGAGAAGGTGTGTGACAAGGATAGCCTATATGTCTGAGAGAAACAGACTGATGATCCTGTTTCCGGAATATTCTAGTAACTGTGTGAGAGAGATAGCACATGAAAGAGACAGACATTCTACTCGTTTCCGGAACATTCGAGATGTAGGTATGACGTCCTAGCTGGACTGTTCTCGAACTTTGTGGACCGATTCACCGGGGGTATATAAGCCGGGTGAGGTTGCGGCGGAGGACAGTTTCGAATGCGATACCGAGCGATAAACATCGAAGAGAATCAAAGCGACTTGTAAGCGAGTTTTAGAGTGCGAAATTACTGTGAACTGTTTTTAAGTGTTTTGTAAAGTTAAGTAACAGTGTGAAAATAAATCCTACTCTTATTCATCGGTGTTAAAAGTGCTTTTCAATCACGAACCCACCCCACGAACGTAACAATATGAATCTTTGTTACGAATTAAGAAAAAAAAGTAAGTGGTTGCAGAGGGGCTACTACGAAACTCGCAAATCGAAGTTCGTATCGCACCGTCCCTTTCACTCGCATATTAAATGACATAAGCGTCAGCGGGACGGCAACACGAAGTTCGAGTTTTGCACTATGTGGTAAAGTACTATTCAATGGAAAAAATCAATTGTGTAAACAAAGCAATTTTTCACGATTACTCCGTAGTTACTTACATTTGAACGCCAATCCCGATCATATTCACATCTCAATGAGCTCACCACTGTTTTTAACAATCATTTTATCATTAAATAATCGTGTAAATATGTTTATTTTATAGAATTAATTGGAAGACGAAAATCCGTTATATTTGTCAAATTGACATGATAATTTTTTCCTCACCGAAGTTGGTCTATAGTCGGTCTAGTCTCTGGAAATTTAGTGCTGTACCAACAAAATTAATTATTTGACTGAACCAACCTTACCTACCGATAATTATGGCTGGCTCTGCAAATTAATTTATTCGTAGATATAATTATTTGTGTTAAGTTACACTATTTAATGAAGGTTTATAAATGTTTCTAATCCTATCCTACTATCCTACTTCCTACTATCCTACTTCCTACTATCCTACTTCCTACTATATCCTACTAATCCTACTAATATTATAAATGTGAAAGTTTGTGAGTGAGTGAGTGAGTATGTTTGTTACTTCTTCACGCTGAAACGGCTGGACGGATTTGGATGAAATTTGGCGAAAAGTTAGATAACCTGGATTACAACATAGGATACTTTTTATCCCGATATTCCCATGGGATAGGGATAAAATCTTGAAATAACAACCGCTCAGCTTAGAGTCATGAAAATTGGTATGTAGATGGTTTGACATCTGGAATAAAACATAGCCTACTTTTTATTTCGATATTCCCACGAGATAGGAATAAAATTTCGAACTAATAACCGCTGGGCTTAGAGTCATGAAATTTGACCATGATTGTTTTTAATGTAATGTCAATGAAAACAACGATTTAATTTTCGGGAATTCCCACGTCAATTTTTAAAAATCCCGGTATTTCAGCTGCTGGACCTAATGATTTACGTGTGCGAAGCCGCGGGTAAACACTAGTTGGACGATAAAATAGTATTATAGTAGAAATTATGTAGATTTCTATTTACTAGTATCATATTTACTGTGGAGTCCATTGTTGGACCAAAAAATAACAGACAGCCGGCCGATGCTTATACAGCAGACCCTTAGGTGGATAGCAGGTGCCTCCATAGCAACCGCGTTATCGGGCGGGCTATCCCATAAGCGGCGCTGGTAACCAGTAAACGGGAGCACAACTTAAACGCATAACCTAATAATATTATTCCAGAATCGGTTTAACTGTTTGCATATTCCGCCAGCAGGCAAGCGATAAGAATGGACGATAGGAAGCTGAGCTAGCTTATCATAACGCCCACACCACCAGCCTCGGGAGCTCGCAAAACGAATATTCATTGCTCATTTCAAACCGAGTCTCCATTCAGATTACAAGTTTAATTGTTTTAGTATAAAGTTAAAGTGTGAAAGTGATTTCAGTATCAGGTAAGTCCATCTGCAAAGCATGAAGAGATTTCATATGTTTTACCACACCATCCACCACATTTGAGGAGAACCAACATTTCATTTTAATTATAGTATGCACTTGATTTGCATCAGAACGTATGATCGCGCGAGTACTGCTTTTTTAAGATTAGCGGTTAAAGGTTCTCAACGCTTGTTTATATCGATGTAAGTCGGCTGCAATCAACGTATGGATACTGATAAGAGCCGCCCTCAAAAAAAGATTTCTTTCATTGAGGGAACATTAATGCAATCAATCTGCTTAGCCCAGCACTCCCGGGTAGGCTACCTCTCGGGTAAATAACGGGCAGACAATCAGCTACCTCTCAAACGGGTAGCAGATACTTAGGTAAATGATTGGCGGGCGCCCGCCCATATACCAACCTACTAGATAGTTAGCAACTTCCAGATGTGTCACCTCGGGTAGCTAAAAAAAATCAGTTTATTTTTCTATTCAAGAGGGTTATTTCTTAATATAAGGTTCCACGACCGGTGCTTACACTTCCAAATAATATTTTTCAGGTTAGAACCGTGCGCGCTTCTGTCACCTTCAGCCCGGGATCGGAGGGTGAAAGTACTGCTGAAAAAGAAAGGAGTATTATAGCAACGCTCACACGTCTTCTTCTGCTCCACCACCGTCAACCACCGGCTCAACTAGACCCCACCCAGCCATACTCTCAACACCGGTAGAGAGCTCACAACAACATCACTTTTCACTAAACCACTATAACATGAACCACAACTTACATACTCAAGATACTTCATAGAGAGCTCTACTTACACTGGAACGGATGTGATCTGGAATCCCTAATAATACCCTACTAACCTCTCATCATCATCATCATTGGAGGGCTATTTAAATCAGCCTGTTTAAACCGACCTGCTATTAGCGGTGGCTGTTAAAGATAGACCGATATAGACAGTAGATAGTGGCCATAAGCTGATAGAGGCAGCAGCTATCGTCTATAGCCTATTCAAATCAGCCTGTTATGAGCAGCCTATAGCCTATTCAAACCGATCTATGGTGAGATAACCTGTTAGAGACAGCAGCTATCGTCTATAGCCTATTTAAACCGGCCCTATTATGGCTAGCAGTTGAGGCTCTTATGAGCAGCGGATGTATAAAAACCTCTACCCTCTCGGTGATCTAATCAGAAGCTTAATTTTGTGGTATATTTCTCCTGGGCGGTGTAAATGGAAGGTATATTAGTAAATATCATTTACTATTCGCCACATTAGCTCCCAAGACTTTGTATGATCTTGACATCTTCTCAAGCATCAATATTATTTTAAAATGTTTGTCTGCGAATATTGTAAGACGGTTTTTACAAGGAGGGGCGACCTCGAGCGGCATCTCGGCTATTGCAAGAAGCGGGTTGGTACAGCAGCACAGCTTTCAAAGTGTCCGAGCTGTGAGAAAATGTTATCACGACCGGATTCCCTCACACGCCATTTGTTAAAGTGTAAGAAGCGCACCGCAAGCAAACGTAGCAGTGGGGGTGGTAACAGCGATGAGCCGCCCCGTAAGAATAATAGCGATGAGCCGCTCCGTAAGAAGCTGAGATGTGAAGTTTGTTGTATGGATGTACAAAACCTACATACCCACCACCGAAGTGCCGCTCATAAAAATAAGGTATGCACATATGAAGATGAGTGTGTGCAGATGATAAAAAGCACCTTCAAATCACGTATCGCTAGCTACCGGGTGTTTAGCCGCGCACCTATTCTCACCCCCGCAGAGTTCTTGACCGAGGTCAGGAGCCGTGTTATTGAGCTAATAGCTAGTCGGCAATCAGTGCATGGAGCTCTGAAGGTTAACCTTGAGCTTTATGCTACGTACGTGAAGTGGGCTAAGAAGATGGTTGAGGGTCAGCAGGAGGACGATGTGATATATAAATTATGGCTTTAATCATCTGTTGCGCTCTACTCATTCAACCAGAAGCAAAGCAGTGCACAAGAAGTATAAACGAACGTATTAAAACAATCGTGAGACCTATATAAACTGCTACTAACACCTCCTTTCATCTCAAGTCAGTAAGTATAACACTATTTATTTCTCTAGTATTTTCATTGTTTTAGTATTAGTATTACTTCAGGTGTAAGGATAATGATGGCGTGAGGACTTGATAATGTATGATAGTGCGAGGACTTGGTTATGCTATTATACTTTAAATACTATTTATAAGAGCGAGTATAAGAATTAGGAATTCTTGAACATTCTTAATACCAAGTTGAAGATTCTACTACTATCCTGCGATAGCAATGTTCCCCCACCATAATAAAGCAAATGACGATGTTTCCATTTATTATCACATGATGGCGCTGTTACTGCTAGAATTTTCAAGAAAAACGGTGATATTTATTCATATAATTCTTTTTAAATTTGTTCTATTCACAATGCGAATGGTGATAATATTAAAATCGTAACATGAGTGATGATAACATTAAAAATTCTTGAACACTCGTTGAAGATTCTACTACTATCCTGCAATAGCAATGTTCCCCCACCACTCATAATAAAGCAAATGGCGATGTTTCCATTTATTATCGCATGATGATGCTGTTACTGCTAGCATTTTCAAGAAAAACGATGATATTATTCATATAATTCTTTATAAATTTGTTCTATTCACAATGCGAATGGTGATAATATTAAAACCATAACACGAGTGATGATAACGTTAAAAATTCTTGAACATTCTTAATAATAAGTTGGAGAATCTACTACTATCCCGCAATAGCGATGTTCCTCACCACTCATAATAAAGCAAATGGTGGTGTTCTCATTTATTATTATTATTATTATTAATATACGCTTGGGAATGCTTCCGTCTGAATGATGTCTTATAATATTGGATTATCTCCAACCAAAAACCGAAGCACAGATCTTATGCATTTGTTTGGTTAACACATGTCTTCCTCGCTGTCTAGGTGATCTTATGTCTTATAATATCAGGTTATATCCAACCGAATACTGAAGCATAGTTCTTATGCATTTGTTTTGATTTCCGATGCTGTGCTACTAAGAGTCTTTCAACTAAAATAGCTTTCGGATCGGCAGGTGTAGCGCAAAATACTCGCAGCTTTTTTTTCGAAATATGGATAAAGGAAGTTTGGTTCTTGCCATATTTAAAGTGAGTATATTTCATCTGATCTATTATCTTTTCCTTCTTTGAATTTATTTTTATACTTGTTTTCCTCCGATCTTTGAATTTTGAATTTGGTTTTGTTCCAGGAGTGGCTCCGACAGCAGTATCAAGCTGCTGGAAGACTCGTGCGCCGTGAGCGGGCAATAGCGCGCAAGGAAAGGTTAGAAAACGATCCTTGGGAGGATGAGAGTCTCCAGATTGATCGGATGTTTTCGGAGCCATATCTGCTATTTTATGATGGGTATTTAGCGCACGGAGTTTACCTGGCATCGGTTGTCTGGGTACCCGGAGGTTGTCGAGTGCGACCTGCGGGCGAGAGCGATGAGGAGAGCGATGAGGAGAGCGACGATGGTTTTGAACTCTACTCATAGCATATCATAGGATCGGTAGGTGTAGCGCAAAATACTCGCAGCTTTTTTTTCGAAATATGGATAAAGGAAGTTTGGTTCTTGCCATATTTAAAGTGAGTATATATCACCTGATCTATTATCTTTTCCTTCTTTGAATTTATTTTTTACGCTTGTTTTCCCCTGATCTTTAAATTTTTGAATTTGGTTTTGTTCCAGGAGCGGCTCCTAGCCCACGCCCCAGCCCCAGCCCGCGCCCCAGCCCGTGCCCCAGCCTACGCATTGTTTAATGTTTAAATAATCTAAATTTTGTTGACCGAGGAAATGACAGTACAAATTGCTTTTCGTGTATAACTTTATTGTATTCATTCTTCAACTTCTAATTTTTGTTGAACTTCCTTTTTAGTTGTTTAAATCTTAATACAGCTTGTTGTTTAGTGTCTCCACATAACTTTACAGTGTCTTCGATATTTTGTTTTAAAGGTACAATATATTTTTCAGTGCCATCAGTTGCTGTTGTTTTCTTGTACATTTCTTCCCATTTTTCTTCTTTCTTAGACCAAGTTTTCTTGGTTGTAATGGAATCAGTTTCTGTTTCCCAGAATTTCTTTAAAAGATTCTTATCCTCTTGCACATCCCTGGTAATATGAAAACTTGTGATATATTGCTGTGAATTAATAGAATTCGTGTTAGTATTTCCTGACAAAATCCAACCCAAGTGTGTATGCTGAGCGACTACGTCACCCGGCCCTCTCATGAAACCTGAGTCTATGATTTTGCAGAAAACATCAGCTCCGAGAAGGATATCAATCAATCCCGGTTTGTTAAAAGTGGGGTCCGCTAACTTCATATTATCAAGTTGAGGCCAAAGACAGCCTTTTATTTCCCTAGAAGGTAATCTACGTGTTAATGACTTTAATACATAAGCATTTACCTTTACAGAGAAATCAGTCTCATACCTTGACATGATTTGTAAACCCACCATTTGTTTAATGCACACGTTGTTACCATCACCTAATCCGGAAACCGTCCCGCTGATAGCCGTTATGTCCAAGTTCAACAACTCGGCCAACTGCGCCGTGACAAATGAGGCTTCGGATCCTTGGTCAAGTAAGGCACGGCAGACATGAATCTCTCCTGATCTTGACTTAATGCCCACCAGTGCTGTTGCCAACAAAATATTGTGGCTTTCTTCCTCTTCTTCACTTGACCTTACGTGTGCTACTACCTTCATTACTTCTTTGTTTGTTTGTACTGTCTTGTTTTCTTCCTTATCCACGGTTTGTTGTGAATATCTATGTAGAAGCGAATGATGCCGCCTCCCACATACTTGACATGAGGTTTTTTGCTTGCAATGAAATATCTTGTGATTTGGGATGAGGCAATTGAAACATAATCCATTGTTCTTCACGAAATTGTATCTGTCTTCCACTGATTGATTTCTGAATTGCTTACAATTGAAGATGTAGTGACTTTCCTTACAAAATGCACATTTTAATATTCTATTGATGTTATTATAATAATAATAATAATAATAAAACGTTTATTGCAGACCAGGGTCCATAGATTGTTAGTAACATGTAATCTCATTTAAAAGGGTTAGTAACACAAAGAAATAAAATTATCATCAAAATTAATAATCAAAATCAAAATAAAATACATCAAAATTACAATCAAAATTAAAGTCAAAATTAAAATTAATTTTTCTAATATTATTCAATTCTAATTCATTAGCTTATAAATACCGCCCCTGGAAGCCATATGAATGGAATTCCAGTGCTTAGCCATTGAACTAGCAGGGTTATCCGTCACCACGGCTAGGAGGCTGTTGGGGCCGCCGCGCACACGGCGCATCAGGGAGGCTACTCTCTTGCGCAGTATCGCTGCAAAGCCGTCAACGCGTGCCTCTGCAAACATACCTGCAAACATACCTGTTTATATTAGTTGTTACGTGAAATGTTTTCGAGTTAAATTGTTTTTGACATTTGTATACTGGTTCCACCATTTCTAAAGTCTGGAATCTTGTCTCTAGGAATGACTGCAATTGTTTAAAACTCGGGAGTTGTTTCACTTCATCTTCACTGATCTGTTGTTCCCAATGTTTGTGACTATCGGTGTCTAATTTCGATACGATGACATAGTTGACAATTGCATCCCAATGTATTGTAGGCAATCCCAGAAGTTTAAGTGCATTCATGCATTCAACAGATGTATCCAGAAGCTGTTTTAAGCCCGCGGCTGATTCATGCACTAACGTTTTCTGACCAAAGAATTTCTTAAAAATCGTATTTGCTATGTACCTTTTGTTGTCATACCGCCTCTTAAGTACCGACCAAGCTTCGTCATAGTTGTCCTCTGTGATCGAAAACTGCCGCAACAAAACTTCTGCATCTCCCTTTAAGCTGGCTTTAAGGTAATGCAGCTTTTGCACGTTTTGAAGTGACGTGTTTGTGTCTATGAGCACCGTAAATAAGTCGTGGAATGCTTGCCATTCGGCGTAGTTACCGCTGAAAGATGGTATTTGAATTTGGGGCAATTTAAGCTCGTTACATGATGACGATGACTTATTCGGTTGTGGTTGTGGCTGATCGGTATGTTTTGTATTTAATATCTGAAGTACATTTTTGAGATCACCTTTGTATATATAGTACCTCTCTTCAAGTGACTCAAAGACATTCTCAGTAAAGTACACCGATGATTTTGTATCTTCCTCAGTGGCATTTAGTATCAACTTCTCGTGTGTACTTTTGAAGTCCGTCCAATACGCTTCCAACGCCTCCAAACGACCTTGGCAATAGCCTACAGTTAGTCTTTCTTTAGGCGACTTTTTAAAGTTGATATGATCCTTTTCTACTTTTTGTAATAAGTCCACTTGAATTTTTATATAATTTTGTATTGATGCCATTTTTAATAGTATACCAGAATAATCTCAGCAATAATCAGTTTGCGTAATTTTGTATCGGAACTTACGTGTTTTTTCAGGAATGCCAATTTCAGAATTTCGAAGAATGTTAGATGTCAAATGTCAACCCGTTTGTCTTGAATTTCAATATTTTGATACAATAATATGATAGGAAACAAAATTAATAATTATTTTGATTATATGTATTTCATTACAAATATTACTCTCTCTTCTTTTCATAGGCCACTGTTGATCACAATTCTTAAAATCCTGGTCGATTGACCATGTTTAATGTTTAAATAATCTAAATTTTGTTGACCGAGGAAATGACAGTACAAATTGCTTTTTTGATGTGTTTTATTCGTTTTAAATCTTTGACAGTATCGTACATAAGAAAATAACGTAAAAAGGCTAAACACGCATGACCCACCGATGCTGTCCATCCTGTCTTCAAACCTTATCTTATCTACTCCCGCTCCACCACCAGACAATTACATTTAGAATTAATATTCATTTGACGTGGACTTGTGTGTGTGTGCGTGTGTGTGCGTGCGAGAGGTAAACAGTATGCAGTTTCCTAGTGTTTTCATTGCTTCACGTCTACTTTTGAGAAATCATGATATTATTCGTTGGAAGTGGGATGATATTCAGATAGTGAAAAACAATGTTATTAGTGGTTATCTATTATCTCTACTGGAGGCGGATGATTGTCAACCTTTAAACGCGGATCCTATCGGTGTTAAATGTGGAGGCGCCAGCTGTTTATGAAATGATTAGTAGCATTTTCGATGTTTTAGAAGATTGGCAGCATCCTTTTTTCATGATATTCGGAGGTTTTCCTGCGTATGCGTTAGGCTACACTAATGCATACAACGATGTGGATTGTTTGGTCCCCTCGAGTGTTAACTTGAAACGAGTTTTAGCTCGAAGCGGCTTTAGTAAAACCGTGTATGATGATAGACTGTCCATAGACGATATAGAAGAAAAATTCGAAGTATGGACAAATACAAATCTAAAAATCGATTTTATACTATTATTCGATGTTAAAAGAAGTTTTGCTAAGGATCGAGCTTTAAACGCGATTAAACACGTACATGAATACACCTATGTTGTGATGTGTTATATGTTACAATATCTTATAAAAAGTTCTGATAGTGTTCTGTGCATGAAAGGTGTGTTTTGGGGTAAGGGCATCGGTTTTGATGTTACCTATGGTATGAACCTGATTCGAGAGTCGCGACGACGTCTAGAACATTATGATCATCCTCATAGGTGTATAAGAGAACTAGGCTCTCGAGATCGTGCGATTAAGTACGTACGGCGGTGGACAGGGAAACATCAGAGGAATGTTCCCAAACTGGAAATATTAGTACTCATATTTTTATATCATAGAATATGATAAAGATATCATCACATAAACGATTCAGGGTTTAATATAGATATTCATAACATCAATGCGCTGTTTGATTCGACCCTCCTCCTATGATATTTTTAAAAATAAAACTCTACCACCGGTGAGACGATGATGATGATGATGATGATGATGATTATGATGAATTTTTAGAACTACATCGAAGAACCACTCATAACCCAGTGATGCTAATACTGATTTTTTTGGAACTACTACTTTCTATATTCATGCATGCAAACCGTGGGCGAAAGCTAGTTAGAACAAGAAGAAAAACAAGTAAAATCTTAATTTATTTTTCAACGCCTGATCAGGAGTTGAACCCGTGATCTCAGAGTCTTCAGTTTTAAATTATACCATCCATGTGGTGCAGTTAGAAATACCATTAGCGCATACTAGATAACGATATCCAACTGTAAACGTAAAGTTGTCATTTCTAAGTATGAACTTCTTAAAATCACCGTAAAATCAACCTTATGCTGTATAATATAGAGCTCTCACAGCTGTTTTATGCTCCCGATCTAGGATCGATGAACGTGGGACCTCGCCGGAAATCAGCCTGATACTTATTAACACTTTTTTCAACGCCTGATCAGGAGTCGAACCCGCGATCTCAGAGTCTCCAGTTTTAAATTATACCATCCGTGTGGTGCAGTTAGAAATACCATCGGCACATACTAGATAACGAAATCCAACTGTGGACGTAAAGTTGTCATTTCTAACCGTAAAATCAACCTTACGCTGTATAATATAGAGCTCTGACAGCTGTTTCATGTCCGATCTAGGATCGATGGTCGCGGGGCCTCGCCGGAAATCAGCCTGATACCGCGCATGATGTGGAGTCCGAGGTTGGACCGGAAGTCGGCCGCAAACCGCGATTCGGTGCTGGGTACTTATGACGTCAGCGAAATACTGCTCTGTGATTGGACACCGCTGAGCCAGAACTTCGATTCGATCCCGCGATCTCAGAGTCTCAACATCAACACATACTAGATAACGATATCCAACTGTAAACGTTAAGTTCTCATTTCTAAGTATGATTTTCTTAAAATCATCATAAAATCAACCATACACCGTATAATATAGAGCTCTCGCAGCTGTTTCATGCTCGATCTAGGATCGATGGACGCGAGACCTCACCAGAAATCAGCCTGATACTTATTAACACTTTTTTTCAACGCCTGATCAGGAGTCGAACCCGTGATCTCAGAGTCTTCAGTTTTAAATTATACCATCCGTGTGGTGCAGTTAGAAATACCATTAGCACATACTAGATAACGATATCCAACTGTAAACGTAAAGTTGTCATTTCTAAGTATGATCTTCTTAAAATCGCCGTAAAATCAACCTTATGCTGTATAATATAGAGCTCTCACAGCTGTTTTATGCCCGATCTAGGATCGATGGACGTGGGACCGCGCCGGAAATCAGCCTGATACTTATTAACACTTTTTTCAACGCCTGATCAGGAGTCGAACCCGCGATCTCAGAGTCTCCAGTTTTAAATTATACCATCCGTGTGGTGCAGTTAGAAATACCATCGGCACATACTAGATAACGAAATCCAACTGTGGACGTAAAGTTGTCATTTCTAACCGTAAAATCAACCTTACGCTGTATAATATAGAGCTCTGACAGCTGTTTCATGCCCGATCTAGGATCGATGGTCGCGGGCCTCGCCGGAAATCAGCCTGATACCGCATGATGTAGTCTAGTTGGACCGGAAGTCGGCCGCAAACCGCGATTCGGTGCTGGTACTTATGACGTCAGCGAAATATGCTCTGTGATTGGACACCGCTGAGCCAGAACTTCGATTCGATCCCGCGATCTCAGAGTCTCAACATCAACACATACTAGAACGATATCCAACTGTAAACTTAAGTTTCATTTCTAGTATGATTTTCTTAAAATCATCATAAAATCAACCATACACCGTAATAATATACAGCTCTCGCAGCTGTTTCATGCTCGATCTAGATCGCATGGACGCGAGACCTCACCAGAAATCAGCCTGATACTTATTAACACTTTTTTTCAACGCTTGATCAGGAGTCGAACCCGTGATCTCAGAGTCTTCAGTTTTAAAATTATACCATCCGTGTGGTGCAGTTAGAAATACCATTAGCACATACTAGATAATGATATCCAACTGTAAACATAAAGTTGCTATTTCTAAGTATGATCTTCTTAAAATCATCGTAAAATCAACCTTACGCTGTATAATATAGAGCTCTCGCAGCTGTTTTATGCCCCCGATCTAGGATCGATGCGTGCGGGACCTCGTCGGAAATCAGCCTGATACCACGTATCTATCTCTCTCTCTCTCTCTCTCTCTCACCCATACACACAGCTGCTCATGCTTTCTCTTTCTTACTCTCTCGATGGCGCCGCGCGTGATCATTGAACTAGCACAGTGGCGCCCTCACTCTTGTGGATTTTCTTGGAACTGATTTGCTCCACGCTCTGCTGGTCCAGCTCTTTTGCTCAGGTGGTGCCCTCTATGCGGATTATTTATGGAACCATACTACTAATACAGTGGCGCCCTCTATAAATACCCTAGCGGAATTTTTGGAACTACTTGGACTTTGAGCTAACTAAACACACAGTGGCGCCCTCTATAATACTCTTGCGGATTTTCTTGGAACTACAGATTTGCTCCACGCTCCACTGGTCCAGTTCTCTCAAAAACACACTACTCCCATGTCACTCTGACAGTTATGACGAATCCAATGATACCTTATATGTTAAAATCCGTCTTGCCGTTTAGGCTGCAGCGAGGACCAAAGAAATACACATACATACCCACATACATACAAACATACATAGGTACTTACATACATACATAAATACGCTTGGAAAACATAACCCTCCTTCGGGCAGTCGGGTAAAAAGGTGATAACTCGGAAATCGTTGATCAAAACTGAACCATGGCCTTCAACTAAACGTACAGTAATAGTTAGATACTTTGTCACTACTTTACATAACAATTTACATTGTTAGTGCTGTTTTGGTGGTCGCACGACTCAAGCAATTTCCTGTGTGACGTATGTAGCTAGAGGTACAGTCACGAACCAGGATTGTTGAGCCACTTGCCACTGTTCGTAATTTGGCCGTGTTATGCTATTCTGAGGCCGTATTGTCTAAAGCAGCGTTTCCACCAGAGACGTGCTAGGATGTATTTGCGAGGAATATGTTTCTACTGGGCGCTGGGACTAATGCCTAACTTTTACGGTAATCACCACTTATTAGTTAAGAAATGTTCACGGCAATTTTGCAAAATCCCAGTATTTCAATACAAATCTTTCAAGGCTGGTAATAAAACAAAATTTAGACTTATAAAAACTTTAATCAGTAAACTAATCAGAATCAGAGAGCGACCCTCGGCCGCTGGAGTTGGCTTCGAGCTCCATCGCCAGCTCTTGTTTCTGCGCGATGTCTCCCACAGTTTTGATGCAGCGGATGGTGTATTTGTTGAAGTCGCATCTGAAACAAAACAGGCAACAAATTACACATCGAGAAAGATTGCGCATCGGTCTTCAGAAAACGACATTTGGCTGTTCACGACGATTTCCGAACACTGGCCACCTTCCACCAATCATCGTATTTATTTATGTGACGTTTTATATCAAATAAATACTGCACCTTTAAACTTCGGATATCTATATAGAGCTGTTGCAACTACTAGAAAAAGGATAGTTTCCCTCTTTTACCTAATGATGCCATAGTACAATTTAAAGTTTTGAGGGGTTTCAACAACTCTTTATTATATATTTTCATCTAAATGCGTCCGTACTCTATTACACAAACAACGACTGACAAACGTCACATAAGTAGTGTGTGACAACGCTCTACGAAGCCGAAATTAGCCGAGTCTCCAAAGACCGATGTGCAATCTTTACGGCCGGGTACTGTAATATGATGATTTTGTTACAGCCAGTGCTGAATGGATGCAGATTCAATACAAGTAGAAAATTCATAAAAATATAAAATAAGTTCATCAGTTACTTTCAAAATACATTTTTCTTTTGTCATCATCGTCATCATACCGGCCGTAGGACGTCCACTGCTGGACACAGGCCTTCCCTGTAGACCTCCATTTGCTTCGTATGGAAGCAGCCTGCATCTACCGTGAACCCGCGGCACTTAGGTACTAAATAGATAATTGTTTAAAACAGCCTGACCGAATCTAGAATCGTAAAGCCTATTCTAGATTCGGCCAGGGGGTTCCACTGGGCGGAGCGCGTCGCATTTTACGCTTACCGCTTAGTTCAACTACTATCATCATCATCAGGTATTAAGCTTAACTTCCAACACTCCT
The DNA here is from genome assembly GCF_025370935.1 of Choristoneura fumiferana. Lineage (NCBI taxonomy): Eukaryota > Metazoa > Arthropoda > Insecta > Lepidoptera > Tortricidae > Choristoneura > Choristoneura fumiferana. The sequence continues at coordinate 2,864,057 of NC_133473.1, read as the reverse complement.
AAGTATTTTATCACTGCTTGGAGCAGTTGAAAAAAAAATTGATTCCAGCAAAAAGTTGTTTCAAGAATTTCTGTGAAATCAAAACGTACAGGGTGCTTCTAGCTGCCCTAGAAACTTGAAATTTGGTATATTTTATATAGGATGAGCCGAATATTAGGTAGACGACCAGATGGCCCAGTGGTTAGAGAACCTGACTACGAAGCTTGAGGTCCCGGGTTCGATTCCCGTGTCGGGGCAGATATTTGTATGAAAAATACGAATGTTTGTTCTCGGGTCTTGGGTGTTTAATATGTATTTAAGTATGTATCTATCTATATAATTATATTTATCCGTTGCTTAGTACCCATAACACAAGCTTTGCTAAGGTTACTTTGGGACTAGGTCAATTGGTGTGAATTGTCCCGTGATATTTATTTATTTATTACCCGACTGCGAGGAAGCAGGGTTATGTGTTTAATTTTTGCATACAGTTTTTCTATCGTCTGGTTAAGTGATCGCGCTGAGAATGCCTCGACCTTGTATCACACGAGATATAACGACAATCCATCAAACGATACATCTTGATACCGCTCGATAGAGATAATGTGTCACCTGTACACATGGTTACGCGTGCCGATAACGTATCACTGTACCTACCTATATTCCGAGACGACCGGATGGCCAAGTGATTAGAGAACCTGACTGCGAAGCTTGAGGTCTCGGGTAAGATTCCCGACCGGGCCAGATATTTGTATGAATAATACGAATGTTTGTTCTCTGCTCGTGGATATTTAATATATGTATTTAAGTATGTATTTATCTATATACATAAGTAAGTATGTAGTAGTAAGTATGTGTATGTATGTAAGTATGTACGTTGCTTAGTATCCATACTACAAGCTTTGCCCGCGGGCCGCAACTTAACGACCACTGCTGTAACCGCTTCCAACCGAAGCAACTGGAGATCTATGGCCTATGTCCAACAGTGGACGTCCTACGGCTGAGATGATGAGAGATCTAAACTGGGTTTTATAGAAGAAGAAATCCATCATTATAAGTTTGATGGCGTTCCACATTAAACTCAAGAGGGTGCCCTTAGTGACCCATATTTTATGGCCACTAAAGTTTTACGGGACCATTTTGCGCGAGGCGTGCGTGATCCCACAAATTCTTACGACTCACTGGATCTGCTTCATAGTTCTTGTAGTGTAACGAGTCGTTAACATACAAATCTAAGAGGGTGTAGGAATATTTAGAACTCCTTTTTAGGGTTCCGTACCCAAAGGGTGCCAACGGAACCCTATTATTGAGGCTCCGCTGTCTGTCTGTCACAGGGCTCTATCTCTTGAGTCGTAATTTATACACTTGAAATTATCACAGATTATGTATTACTGTGGCCGCTGTAACAACAAATACTAAAAACAGAACAAAATAAATATTTAAGGGGGCTTCTATAACAAACTTGTTTTTTTTGCTAATGTCTAATGTTGTATAGATAATGGTACGGAACCCTTCGTGCGCGAGTCCGACTCGCACTTGCCGGTTTTTTGATATTTGGTATGATTTTAATGAATAATAACCTAACCAACAAACAGTTGGAAAACCCCCGACTTTGTCACTTCAAAGTTCAATATCTCAAAAACGGCTGAACCGATTTTGATAAAACATGTCTAAGAACCATCGCTAAAAAACCTGCTTTCAAATAAAAATCGCATTCAAATCGGTTTACCCGTTTAAGAGCTACGCTGCCACAGACAGACACACATAGCGGTCAAACTTATAACACGCCTCTTTTTTCATCGGGGGTTAAAAAACATGGATATTTTAAACTATTCTGCTACTATTACGAGTATTCCTTTCTATTGTATACTCTTTCTATTATCTATAAAAAAAAGTTATTCAGCGAATTTCATCCTTGCTTCACTAAAGCGACGGAATACCACACCCTGCTACCAGAAGTCGGAGTCCAGGAACATTTGCTTATGCTTAGCCGGCACTTGCAGTAAGGCTCCGTATCCACCAGAGATGTGCGAGCATTCATCAACCAATAGGAACGCTCCATTTACCTAAGACGAAACACAGCCTTAAAGTGAAAATTGATGGCCATACTTACATCTTACTCAACTGCGAATACTTGACAGTCAGTGCCTTCTCCAGCGCTAGCAGCACGTTCTGCGGGAACTTGCACTTCTTAACTGTCACTACAGCCTTAGTCCAGAGCAGCAGATGCTCTAGGTGAGGGCTCTCTTCGATGAGGCGCGCGATGGAGGCCAGAAGGCGGTCGGTGTAGTCGTCATCGAGCGACGTCACTGTTAGCTCGACTGTGGAAGAAAATGTTGGTTGTAGACAACCTTTAAATAATAATAGATAACGATGGCACCCTACAAATAAATAATATTATAACTCAGAACAAATTCCACACAAAAAGTGGCCATACCTTTAACCATAACCTAAACAACAACAAAATTTTGCCACCATTGCATTGTATGTAGAATCAAATACTGACCGAAACTAATCCAAACACGACATATCTGCTATGGTTTTATCAAGAGTTTACCTACTAGTGTTCTGGATATCCTGGCTGCAGCATCAGGCCGAGAATTCCATAATCTTGCATAGTTATATAGCATATATGGATGTTTCAAATTTTAGGTCCCCAATATGTTTGGAAGTAAAGTAAATACCCGTTATGCGTCTAAGATTCCTACCGCAGCGAACAAAAGAGCTAATTGATCTTGAAACGGTTGAACCGATTTTGATAAAACATGTCTAAGAACCATCGCTAGAAAACCTGGTTTCGAATAAAAAAAGCCGCATTCAAATCGGTCCACCCGTTTAAGAGCTACGGTGCCAGAGACAGACATACATACACACAGACACACGTAACGGTCAAACTTATAACACCCCTCTTTTTGCGTCGGGTATTAAAAACGACTTATGATTCAAATACGAATCATTTTCGATGTGCAAATAGACGTGCTTTTTGATTGGTTAAAATTCAGAAAGGAAGCAGGGAGATGTCAGTCAAATGACGCGCAGAACATGCTTTTAAGCCCCGCCTACTAGGACACGGAAGGCTATTTTTACAACGCAGTTACAATTCCCGACTTATTATTTATTCGTAGATGGCACCCGAATTTTCAATCAACTAATATATTGAATGTGAACCATTTTGTCTATCCATTTCGATTATCCACAGATGCAGTAGGTCAAACCACCAAGCCAACACGGCTTCACCAACATGCAAGTCAGTTTAACTCACTGTCGGAACTAGGCACCCTTCGACGCACTCCCTGATGATGGTGTGCTCGTTAGCTGAACGCGCTGACCAGCGCCGGGCCCCACGCGCCTCCGCCAGCGTGTTTGACAGCCGCCGCTGTAGAATCCGCCCAAACGGTATGGCCTGCAAATAGATTAGACAGGCATAATTTCGTACCGGTCTCGTAGACTCGTTACGAATGCGCATTCAAATTTAAGAGCGTAAAAAATTAGTCAATCCGAGTCGACAACTTGTTGGCGGAAAATCGGATTATCGAGTATTTTCAATATAAGTACTACATTACTGACTAAGTATATAATGGCGTTGCGAAGTAATACATTCGACAGTCTCACAAAATGGCGTTAGTTCACGCCATCACGTGTCAAGGTGTCAGTCACAGGTTTGCATTTCGTTCTCCATTGTAACCTTTAAGGGCCCCAACACACGGTACGATTCGTCAATTTCATCAGATCGATCGTACAGACGAATCGTACGTATATGGGCCTTTAGTCTAATTTCTTGATTATGAGACAGAGACATCATAATTATTTGGCAAATAAGATTTAGGGAGAAATATCTACGGTGAAATACCGATGCGTAGGTTAGCTGTGAAGACGTTTGGGATAATTTAGCTGACAGTCTTTACACTGGCAAAAAAAATTTTCAAACATATTATTATGAGTCTATTTTACCCAGCACAGCCGGGTTTCATCTAGTTAATATATTGACCCGGATAACTCACGTCTTAAATCGAGTTCAAAATAGACAGGCGTATATTACAGGACACCCATTCAATCATTATTAGACCCGCTTGTCACATTTATTATATGAATATCGTAATTAATTCATTTGAGGGTATAGTAAGAGAATAAGGATGATAATGAGAAAGATATTTAGAATGAGGATGAGAATGAGACTGAGAATTAGAATGAGCTTCAGAATTAGAAATAAGTTGACAATGAGACTGAGAAATGGGTTGACAATGAGTTTGAAAATGAGACAGGGACCGAGAATGAGACTGAGAATAAAGATGACAATGGTAATGGGTGTTAGAATGAAGATGAGGGTGAGGACGAGAATGAAAATAAGAAGCTAAGAATCCCGTAAGGGTCATACTGAAAACCAGCGCTGCGGCTTTCTGTAGCAATACGCTGAGTTATGGCCCTTTTTACTTCATTCGGCACAATGTTTATTTTATTTTCTCTCTTCGTGCCTAATTAATAAGATTGTAGAAGATTTGTCTGTTTTTAGCTGTAATTTTATTTATTTTTGTTGTGCCGAATTTAGGTAAACAAATTTATTCTTTTTCTTTCTTTCTTTCATAATCATATCTTGCCATAATTTCTTACCTAAAAGTACCATCGATGCCCGCATTCTGGCTATACACGAAGAGGCCCTCCGTAGCGGCGCATGCAAAGTTCTCCCCCGTCGGCGAGAAACGCACGCAATGAACCCGTACCTAAAAAAAAAACAATCTTAACTACTTTTATAAATTCTACTAAAACAAGAACATAAAAGAAAATGAAACGTTTTTTAACAGCTTCAAATTTTTTCGGTTGTTTAATTTATGTACAGTCACCAGCATTAATATCTGCCGCAGTGGAGCTTGCAAAAATATCTGACACGTCCTTCCGGCCCTAGAAATAGAGTCGTATCAAATATTTATGCACGCTTGTTGTGTCAGATATTGGTGCTGGTGACTGTACCTAATGTTTAACTACTAAAGTGAGTGTTTTAGTTGTGCTTAGTGCAAAGTAATTCACTGAACATTAGTGCTATTAGTGTTAAAAAGTAGGGTTCGCTAGTTAAATTTTGGATTAACGAAAAAAACAACATTCACATTACTGGTTCTTGTCCATGACTGGTGCTACCAAGCCTCTGTATTGGTGTTCAATAAAGAGTCATTTTATTGTATAGTATTATATCGTAACTTATCGTATCTTATTTTATTGTATCGTATCGTATCGTACTGCACTGACCTCAGGTTTCACTTTCCTGTCGGCCATGTCTCCGTCCCTGACGCCCGGCAGCCTGATACTGACGTCGCCGCCCTCCAGCGCCGTCCGGTCTTCCACCAGCGCCATGTTGCCGAACTCTGTCATCAGACGGCGGTTCACGAAGTCCTGGGGGCAGAAGGGTCGTTGAAAAAGGGGGAGAGCGAGACAATAAAGGTTATATATCTAAGGAGGGCGCCACTTTCTTCCACTTTTCTCGTAACTGGGTCAAAATTATTTTCGTTGTCTTGTTTTTTCTCCTCTTGTTCCTGTGTCACATCTAATAAAAAGTGACACTTAATATTTTTCAAACCTATGTGTCTGAAAAACCTGTACAACGATACCCCACGGGTTTAGACGAGAAAAAAATCACTATACTTGTAGGGGAATGCTACCATAACAACTTATTTTTTCCTGGTGTATATTTTTACGATTACGTTTTGGGTTGGTTCATCGGATTCCCGGTGATCCAGTTAGTAGGACACCTCTGGCACGTAAACTCACAGGAGGTCCTTTCAATTCCGTCCGGCGATTTGAAAATCTTTTTCTTTTTAACAGACTTCTAAGAAGGAGGAGTCTATGTTCGACTGTATGTATTTTTTTAGTATGTACGTACATTAATGGCGTCCAGAGACCTGTTCTGCGTGATGACGAACTTCTTAATGAGCACCGCCTCCCGTACGCTGTACAAACACACGTGCTTCGAGTTGCCAGCGCCGAGGATACACGTGCCGTCCGCGGAGTAGCATATCGTAGTGAACGCCCTGGAATAATAATATTCAAATATTAGTTAGTCCAAAAATAAGTTGACAAATATTGCATCTATTATGATTGGTTTTTGGAGTTTTTTTACTGAAAGCAATAAATACACTTACTTAGTCTTGAGCATTTTCTTGGCGGTGATGAGGTCTTTGTCCCCGCGGCCGGCTCCCAGGTCGGTGCGTCCCTCCACGCTGCCCGTCTGGTCGCTCGTCGTCGGGTCGAAGAATGTTATGTTGCCGTCCAGAGTTGATACTGCGATCTGAGAGAAAGAAAGAAAATACATTTATTTACAACACAAGACAACAATATTATTAAGTTTTTTTATCACAAATTCTATTATCATCATCTTCCCAGCCGGCCAGGCACAAGACTTTCAGAATAACCCTCTTATTAGGTCGTAGTTCCCACCACAGATATAGATTACACTAGATAACGCAAACACCGTGTCACTTTTTTATATCTACTGTGACGTCTCAAGAGCGAATTAGCGATGTGAATTCCCCGATGTCCGCGCAAAATCGATTCAAATGCGCCGCCCGCCCGCGCCGTGGGGCTCGAGTCAGTCACTAGTCATGATTAGACAGTTAGCGGTCAGTCTTTGTATGGGGCCAACCCTGACGTTAGGTCGGGGTTCGGACACGCGAAGTAGATGCATTTGCGTAATCTAGTGTAATCTATATCTGTGGTTCCCACGAAGAAAATTTCTCTAATCAAAGGCAGTTCACATTTTTCAGCTCCATTCCCCACTATACCCGCGCGAAGTGACGGTGAACATCGCATTTCAATTCGTCGCTGAGTTTAAAATAACTAAGCATACAGATGGCCGGAAATGACTTTATTTTAGGGGTCATTCAAGTATTACGTAAGCAGAATTTTAATGATTTTAACAGTTTACCTCTTTGTTAGTATAAAAGAGACAAGAAGAGATTATTTGTTTCCCCCTTACCTCCTCCCCATCAGGTCTGAAAGCAACTTGCAGCGCGTCCGAGTTGAGCTGTATAGTTTCGCTCTCGGAGCTGTTCTCGATGCAGTTCCAGAGACGGACTGTCTTGTCCCAACTAGCTGACGCCAAGCGGGTGCTGGCCAGAGCAGGGTTGAAAGCCAAGCTGGATACTGGGGCCTCGTGGCCGCCCAACACCTGGAGAAAACAAAACAAATTTATATAAGTACACCGTGTTATCTTTGATTTCCGTTAACTTTAAGGGGACAATCTACGACAACGTCATAGTTTGAAAGTAGTGTCTGGTGGTGACTACTACGTCTAGGAGTTTCCCAAACTTGACGGACCACAGAAATATCTCGAAAACACCTATCCAGAGCCACGCCGCTAACCTGTACCAGGCTGGTGAACTTATAATACATCCAACAGTTTCCCAAGCTAGACGGACAACAGAAACATCTCCAAGACGTCCTGTTCAGAGCCACGTAGCTAAACTGCACAAGGCTTGGTGACGTCACCGTTAGAAAGTCGCATCTGGTGGTGTTTACTTACGTCTAGGAGTTTCCCAAACTTGACGGACCACAAGAATTATCTAAAAAACGTCTTGTTCAGAGCCACGCAGCTAAATTGCACGAGGCTTGGTGACGCCAGCGCAGTATCTGGTACACTTACGTCCAGGAGTTTCCCGAACTTGACGGACCACAGAAATATCTCGAAGACGACCTGTTCGGGGCCACGCAGCTAAACTGCACGAGGCTTGGCTTGGTGGCAGGGGCTCCCCAGTACCAGCTTCTCTCTCTGGACCGCATTCAACGTAGAGCGACTCGAATAGCCAACGAATTTCTGATCGACTTGACTCCTTGGCGCTGCGTAGATGTAACTTCACTGTGCATCCTCTATCGCGTGTAACGGGGAGTGCTCCGAGGATTTATTCGGATTGATCCCTGCCGCATCCTTCCGCCACCGCCCTACGCGACAACACTTCCATCTTCACCACATAGATGGTTGGCAGTCTTCTACTGTGCGTTTTTCCAGAAATTTCCTGCCTCGCACAGCAAAGCTCTGGAATGAACTATCGCCTGCGGTATTCCCGGACCGATGCGACCTTCAAGCTTTCAAAAAAAGAGCGTACTCCTACCTAAAAGGCCGGCAACGCACTTGTGACTCTTCTGGTGTTGCAGGTGTCCATGGGCGATGGTAATCGTTTACCTTCAGGCGATCCGTTTGCTCGTTTTCCCCCTATACCATAAACAAAAACTTACGTCCAGGAGTTTCCCAAACTTGATGGACCAGAGGAATATCTCGAAGACGTCCTGGCCGCCCGCCGCGCACAGCTCGCTGCTGGAGTCCAGAGCCACGCAACTGAACTGCACGAGACTTGGTGACGTCAGAGTTCGGAAGTTGCGGTATCTGATGATAATGTTTTGGATAAGACAATATGATTGATTGATTGATTCAAGCGTTAGTTATTGCAGGTGGTAGGACCTTGTGGAAGGTCCGCCCGGATTGCTACCACCATCTTGCTCGCTAATCCTGCCGTGAAGCAGCAGTGCTTGCACTGTTGTATTTCGGCGTGGAGAGTAAGACAGCCGGTGAAATTACTGACACTTGAGGTATCCCATCTTAAGCCTCTAGGTTGGCAACGCATCTGCAATACCCCTGGTGTTGCAGATGTTTATGGGCGGTGGTGATGTCTTACCATCAGGAGACCCACTTGCTCGTTTTCCATCCAGTCGAATACAAAAAAAATAGTTAGGAGGTCCATATAAATCAACTAAATCAATAAAAAAAAAACTAATTCTTATCAATGAACTACCTTATCCTCTCGAGGTCCACCGAATAGGTACTTAAAAAAATTGATTCGGGATAAAGTCAAAATGCCCTGAGGTAAAATAATTAATTCCCTTGAGCTTCTTGTGTACATTCTATTGCACGTTTGGGCTATCACAGGAGCAGGACAGCTATGTTTGTACGACATAATGTGTTTCCATGTTTCACATTGCAGTACTGAAATACTGTGTAAAATATGTTATTTAATCGGCACCAATTTTTTTTTTATTCATTAACCCCCTTTTTGACCATCCATTGATTAAATTTATTTGACGGATAAATGTGATGCCGTCTGTGTTATGTTAGCGTAGCAGGGCATATCTCCCTTGTTTGTATGATCTGAGGGTGAAACCCTTACCCCCTTATTCATAAACGACAATCAAACCTGTTTTAGTTAAAATGCCGCTAAAATTCGTTTGTCCTTATCTGTCACTTCGACATTTGCATTTGTTAGAAAGGGACAAAGCATTTGTTAGTTAACATAGGCTTGTTAAGTTTTATGAATAAGGGGGTCAGAGTCTGGCGTGGTGTTCCAAGTTTTATTCGAGATCCAAACTCACCTAGTCAAATCATAACATCGCACAGTGCCATCTAGCGAGCTGGACACAAAGAACTTCTTGTTCGCGCTAAACGTGACGCCAGTGACTGTGGAAGAGTGCTCGTTGAATGTCACGAAACAAAAGCCCGTCGTTGTGTTCCATACCTTCACCTGAAATAAGAAACAGTTTGAAAATGGTAACTGCCTACAGCACCGAAAACTATCTTTGGAGAATAAATACCATAAGAAAGGGAAGTCGGTGTCGCGCCGTACGTGTGAGCTAACTTTGGGGGCGGCAGGCGTAAGCTTGCCTTCGGAATCCAAAAGATTAATGGTTACTGGAGCTGAAATGTATATTTCAGATTTTTTTTTTTATTTATGACGGTGGAAGCATTCTACACTTCCACTAAACGTAGATATAGTTACAGTACCTGGGCGAGCGAGCTTTGCTCGCGCTAAAAACTCGATAATAAACGTTTTCCCAGAGATAAGACCAAGCTAGATCGATTTGTCATCCCCAAAAACCCCCACATACCAAATTTCATCAAAATCGTTGGTGCCATTTCCAAGAATTGCTCGTTTAAAGGTATTAGATAGATGTTTAGTTTTAGTTTGGTACCTAAGGGACCCCATACATCCCTGTATTATTATTGTTCTTTTCATGTAATTTCTTTCTTTAATTTTATATTGTATGTGTATAATGTTTAGAAGTATTTTATTTTGAAAAAAAATACTTATAGCCAAGTTTCTTTGGCATTCTTTTGGGCAATGATGATGCTTTTGGAAAATGACGTGTAAAAGTGCCCATTGCAGCCTATTTACTGAAAAAATGATTTGAATTTGAATATCAGAAGGTCAAGAGGATAGCTCGTAAGGGGGATGAGTGGAAGATATTCCACCGACAACAGTGTAACTCTAAAGTGATAGACAGAGAGACACTTACAATAAGACCATTGCGGCAAGGCCAAACATGGCAAAGTTACGTAATTCGTCAGACTGCGTATAGGTATTTCACTTAAGGTAAACGTCCACTTGTCGGTATCGTACGCATCGGACGCATCGCACGCAACGGATCGTAGTATTCTTTGTATAGAAACTCATATAAGTGCGTCCACCTGTCCGCATCGTAAGCATCGCACATTTCTATAGCAACAAATCCGATACGTCCGAAGCGTACGATGCGGATCAGTGGACGCCTACCTTTAGACGTAGACTCTACTAATACTTGATTTTTAGGGTTCCGTACCCAAAGGGTAAAATCGGAAACCCTATTACTAAGACTTCGCTGTCCATCCGTCCGTCCGTCTGTCACCAGGCTTTATCTCATGAACCGTGATAGTTAGACGGTTGAAATTTTTACAGATTATAACTGTTGCCGCTATGCTATAACAACAAATACTAATAACAGAATATAAAATAAATATTTAAGGGGGGCTCCCATACAACAAACGCTATTTTTTTGCCGTTTTTTGCTTATGTCTAACGAATGTTGTATAGATGGTACCGAACCCTTCGTGCGCAAGTTCGACTCGCACTTGGCCGGTTTTTATAGATACGGCGGTCATCTTGTATGTTTTGACGTACCTACAAATTCATACGGAACCTCCGTTGCGTGTGTCCGACTCGCACTTATTTTAGTCACCTTTTAGTTACCTCGTTGAGTTTCTTGCCGGCTTCTTCTCAACAGAGGTTTTTCCGAACCGGCGGTAGATTATTTTTGACATTCACAAGTGCTTGTTATAGCCTAAATTGAATAAAGATATTTTGATTTTGACTTTGACTTTGAGTCATAATTTCGTTTAAGTCTGTCCAAGTCAAACGCGCATGAACCACCACATAACGTAATAATAACGTAACGTAACGTAACGTAACGTAACATAATAACTAACATTCATTGCGATCACGCTTCAGTCCCGTTTGTTGTCGATTTTGTCCTGCGACAAAGGCAGCAAGACAAGTTTATATTGTTTGGTTTAAAAGTGTGCCTCTGCCGTGATTTCACGACATAAAATCGCGCTGATTTGTTTCGCTTTCACAAGTTTTTTTTGTTAAAAATATTTTTTATAATAAATAAATACTTTGGCGATCGGATAGTTAAGTGGTTAGAGTACCTGGACTACGAAGCTTGAAGGCTCAGGTTAGACCCCCGGTCGGAACAGATATTTGTATGAATGATACGAATGTTTGCTCTCTGGTCTTGGACTTCTAAATATTGTATTTTAAATTAAAGTATGTATCTTCTAATATATAAAATTCTTGTGTCACAGCGTTTGTGAACTCCTCCGAAACGGCTTGACCGATTTTTATGTTTTTTTGTGTATTGTACATTGCCACGAACAGAAAGCGGTTTCGCGCCTTTATGCCAATCGTCGTACCTTTCCGTCGTACCCGCCGGTTACGATGTAGAGGCCATCGGGGGAGTAAGCGAGACAGGTCATGTCTAGCGAGTGCCCTTGCTGCTTCATTACGTATTGCTCACCTGAAACAAAAAATATTACAGTAACCTAACCTAATCTACTGCATTTTGTAAGGACAACCATAATGTTTTGTGGCAAACGTTACTATGAAAAATTTAATGATATATTTTCAATGTTACTGGAAACACGAGTATTAAACAGTTTTAGGTTGGCAGAACTTTTTTCTCTTCCACTTCCGCTTCATTGGTAGTCACAACTTAACATCTCTCTCGTGTGTTACAATTTTCCTCCTTGATTGTACAATGTTGTTTGCTGACTAATTAAAATTAAAATTCAGTGAGCAGCTGATCTTTCTTTACCCTCTACAGTGTACAGTCCACGGCCAAACATTTAATTTAGCGACGAAATGTAGTTAAAGTACTTTCATTGTAGCATGGTGCGGTGACTCGTCCAAGACGAGAGGCGGCGAGTCAGTCGACCAGTCCATAAAATCAATAATGTATTTCTGGAAGCAATAAAGCATAGGGTCAATTCCGAATATTGCGCCCTTGTGCTGGAATTGATAAGTGCTTTCCAGATGAGGCGATTTACGCACGAGTAGGCTAAACGCGTTTCATTTTTATATTGCGTCCAATGACGCGTTTTTTGTGCGTAATAACTAAATAACTACAATAAATAGCTTAAAGTCTAATACGTCCACTCGCCATGGAGTTACGCGTCATATTGGACGCAGAAATATCGCTGGGTATTCAACTCGCGCGCTTGCGGTAGTAAACGAACAAAGTCGAGAGTCATGCTCAATGCACACGATTACGCGCGCAGTTGGCGAAACGCGCAGATATTGGACGGGATATATTAGCCCCAGTATGGGAACGCGCGAGTCCACTCGCAGAATGCCTCATCTTGACATCTGGACAAGCTCTAATGCATGTCTATTGGTGGAAGCGTTCGTGCCGGCTCTCGCCGAGCACAGTCCGAGTCAGGGCGAAGCATGTAAAAAAACTGGCCAGTGCGTGTCAGACTCGCTCACCGAGGGTTCCGTACAAATTTGTAGGTATTTATGAATAGTCCAGTCCAAATTTCATAGTTCCAGTCAACGGAAAATACAGCTAAAAATTTTGATTTCCTTGAGAGTGTCGAAATATAGGTTTTTTGCGGCATAAACGGCAGCAACTTTGAAATTCGATTTGTTTCACAGGTTCTAGGGGTTGTAGAGTTGAGTATAATAGTTTAATTTTCCACTCGAATCTCCACGCGTTCCCGAGATAAAGAGTCTTGGCAGACCATCGGTCGGATGGACAAAAGTGATCCTGTATGGGTTCCGTTTTTTTCTTTTGAGGCACGAAACTCCTAAAAAGTAGCTACACTTACTCTCTGCCACTCCAAACTAGCAGCTGACCGATGTTGGGGCACCCGAACGCGATCCAGTCGCCGCGCCGATATCGAACGGGAATGATCCGGTGTTCCGATATACTCAGCGTGTGGACCAAATTCACATCTGGCATCTCGTGCAGGAAGAATATGCCGTTCGTGAAACCTGGTAAGTTAAAGGGTGTTAGTTGTAACCAGATATAGATTACACTAGATAACGCAAAAACCTCAATCTGTATT
>NC_133473.1:2821078-2845230 GCF_025370935.1 Choristoneura fumiferana | reverse complement strand
GTGTGTGTGTGTGTGTGTGTGTGTGTGTGTGGTGGCGTGTGGTGCGTGTGTGCGTGTGTGTGTGTGTGTGTGTGGTGTGTGGTGTGTGTGTGTGTGTGTGTGTGTGTGTGTGTGTGTGTGCTGTTGTATTTTTATAATTTCTATATTTTTGTTCGATCAAATAACACTAGCAACCTTATTAATAAACGTGGAGTAGTAGTTTAACTTTAATTCGAGGTTGAACTTGGATGATAGTAAAAGTCAGTATTAATAAACAAGAAGTAAGGAAAGAGTAAGCTCAATGCCCGGCTTAGTCTCGGACTAAAACTAATCCTTGGTGATGCCTAGTTTAACGATGGGAGTAATATTGGAGTAACCTAACTTTTCTGTTTGACGATTGTTGGTTGTGGTTTGACTGTGGATTTATTTGAAATTTGTTGTAGTAAATTTATTTACCTAACTTCTATTTTTGCATGCATTACTCGTATAGCATAGTGAGTATAGCATGGTGTATTATGCCGAATGATTTGCATGTCGTGCAAGAGCTTGAAAAAACTCGAAGGAAATTAGAACACAGGAGGTGTTAGGCCTGTAAAATTATACAAAGTTCGCCAAAAATCGTTTAGAGCTTCAAAAACACGAAATTTAAAACTAAATTCCGATTTTAGTCGTGATACTGCCAATTTCATAGTTGATATGGTGAAAAATGAGTTAGCAGGTGATGCGACAGGTGGTCACATACCGCCTCATATAAAAGTCTTAACTGCCATAAGAGTCTGAGGCCGTGGAGAAGTAAGTTAAAATGACTTTACTATCACGTGATATCTTCGTTTTCTAATTATTTTAACGTGTATTTACTTAACATGGATCTTAAATCTTCAACAGTTTCAGTTTCAGTATTATTCCCGTAAAATAACAATGATGTTGAAGTAAACTGTAGGCCTACTACGAAACTCGAAAATCTAAGTTCGTTTCGTGCCGCCCCTTTCGCTCTCGTATTAAATAGTACAAGTGTCAGAGGGACGCGCACGACGCCGAACTTCCGAGTTTCGAGTTTCGTAGTAAAGCCCTGCTGTTTTAAAAGGCTGACAATCTTAAGCTGACAAGGGCAATATAATGTTCTGGTGGCCAGCGTCAGAACCTTAATTACCAACTACACTTAACCCATGTGACTATAACAAGACGTGAGCGAGATAACACTAACAAACAGCGCCATGCTCGCCGCATGTTATATTTGGTGCTTTCTACTTTGGATGTGGATTCATAGCCACAGATTAAAGACATCTTCTTGTTTTTTTTTCAATGGTTCATTCCTCGTTCATTCAATGACTCATTTTTTTTTAGGTACTTTTGGGCACGCTCGGGTTGGATCTGACATACGCAATAAAGAAAAGCGTTTTTAATGGAGCCAGTTGTGGGTAGGTGTGTATTTCCCTTATTTTTAGTTACCTGACGAAACTTGTTGTGGATGAGTAGGTAATACTACCTATTTGCGATTTATTATTGTGTGTGTGTGTGTGTGTGTGTGTGGATTAATATTTTATTTTTTGTTCGATAAAATAAACACTAGGTACATAATCTTACTCTGCATCGCGGCCAGCTTTTCGTCCTGAGCTTTGAGTTGCAAAGCCATCATTAGTTGTGCTTCTTGTTGCTGCAAGTACAATGCCGCCCCTTCAGTCGTAATATCTTCATTGGTACTTTGCATCACGGTATTGCTAGTCATCTTAGACAAATAATCCAACTTAGAATCGAATTGCGGATACACTTGCTCCATTTCTTTTTCTTTTTCAATTTCGTCTTCGAGCTGTTTCTCTTCAACCTTTTGTTTAGGTTGAGGAACCGATTGGTCTTCGTTTTTAACAGTTTTCTTCTTTTTAGTATCCCCACCACCAAGCCAAGCAGGCATGCCCGAGTCTTCTTCCTCGTCATCTTCTTCCTGATTTTCCTTTTGGAAGATCCCCAGCCAATCCTCGGTAGTCTTAGTTTTTCTCTGGGGTACTTTTTTAGTTTCTTTAACGGCAGGCTTTTGCACAGTCGTCTTAGAACTAGAAGTTGTCGTTTGCTTAGTTTCACTTTTTCCAAGAAACGAATCAAAATCGAACTCTTGACTTTTTGCGGCTGTGACCGGTCTGGCTGCTTGACTAGAACCACCAGTTTTTGTTGACGACCCTCCGAGGATATCGTCTAACAGTGATTGTGAGCTCTTCCCTCTTTCTAAAGGTTTTGCAGTTTCTTTTTTTGTTTCTGGGATTAAATCGCCTAGTATGTCTAATGACTCTGCACTAGTCGTTGGTTTTGCCTTAGCGGGTGACTTTCCAAGTCCTATTTTATCAAAGTCTAACTTGCTCTTTGAATCGGACTTTTGTACTTTAATGGATTCTTTAGAAACTGTGCGGGTAAACGTAGCAGGAGTTGGAGACTTTGGTTTGTCTATTTTAAAGTCTGTCGAAGTAAAATCTTTCTGGTCATCTTTTTGATGAGGCGTTGGCTTATCACTAGCACCCAAGTCGAATATTGCATTTTTCTTCTCGACTAATGGTGTATTTTTCTTCTTTGCGGGTTTTTTCTTTCCAAGAATATCATCATCAAAAAAACTATCATCGCTACCGTCACTAAGGATTCCCGCTAATGGATCATCTATGTTAAAGCTCATTATTAAAAATATAACAACACTTTTTCGCTTATCTTATTTTTACAGTAAATCACGCTGGTTTGTTTACAAATTAGCCGCCATAGAAACTGAAAGAAAAATAGACCACAGAGTAAACAGACTGTTGCTAAGGCATATTCTACATAATTAATAAAAATGTACCAACTACTACTACTCCTTTCTTTTACCAAAATTTGAATAAAAATAATGTTATTTTGTTGTCTTTCCGAAGAAATAAGATTCAATAAGGAGTATTTAGTTTATTGTGAGTGTTATAGCAAGATTATAAATTTCCGAATTTGTATTGCCTAGTCTACTTACAATACAAGCAAGCACAAGCAAACAAAACAAATTATTTCTGAACGCATCACAATGGTGACGAAAAATTTGTTGCTTCATGTCATTTGGTCGGTTCTATTTTAATTATTTTTCAAAACAACTTTGATATTTTGGTGATTCTTATTCATTTACAAAACCTATTTAAATTATGGAATATATTGGTAAGTCATCAAATATATCGTATATAGAGAGACATACTAGATTTCTTTGTTACTAAAGAGCATCGAGCTTTTGTTCTTGAAATTTTGCAAACTCACGTTATTACTTATTTACCAGCTTCCGAAAAGGGAGATTCTACAGAAAACTGTGATCCTAACTCTTTGGTATCGAACGGCACGAAGATTGCGCTAGAATGTAAACCAAATGCTGAGAAACCGCTCACGGAAGCTCCCACGGAGAGTACCGCATGCTCCTCGGAGTCCATCGAGGAGTCTGAGGTCTGCGAAATCCCCGAACAGATCGAATTTACTGTAGTCTTTAACAAAGTTAAACATGACATTACCTTCGCATATGATGCGTCTGTGTTAGAGTTAAAAGCACATTTGGAAAGAATATGTGGAGTGCCTCTGTCCGCACAAAAATTATTAATAAAGGGGATGGCGCGCGACGATATGACTTTAAGGAAAGCTGGAGTTGTCAAAGGGGGTAAGGTGATGCTTGTGGGCTCGAAGATGGATGATATCTTAGCTGTAAAGAGTGTGCCAAAGGTCTGTATGTTTTTTTTTTATCTTGTTGCTCTTAACGCGTAATTTCTTACTTGCAACTACAATAAATCAGCATTAAAAATCATCATTTCCATTGTCAAGAGGCTAATTGATTTTATCACTATCTATAGATCATTTGAAGTAAGGTTTTGTTATAAATGTTATCTTTTCTATTTTTAGGAAATATTAGATGAAAAAGCTAGCAGTGGAGGACAGTCAAGTAAGGAGCCTCTTTGTGAACAGAAAATACACAGGAAAGTTCTAGATAAAGGCATCCCACCTGATGTGATGCCAGGTCTTAAAGGAGTTAAGGTATTTGCTTATTCATATGTATAAAATCTGTATATTATAGCATGGTAAATTGCTTACCTGCCATCCTACTTAATAAAACATTCACAATCGAAGAAATTTACTAATTGAAAGGTGTTTTACATGTGTCTCTTACTAATATTGACATATTCTCTCTTAGGCTTTAAGTGATCTGAGAAATCAAGGACATTTATTATGAAGAAAACAATTCTGTTAGCAGTTTGCAGGTTCCTTAACATAATATATCAAAGCTAATGAATTTGCTAACTATTCTTTTATTACCTATAAGCCTAACAAAAAAAAATTGATTGGTACCAGTAGAAATTGCATTAAAATAATAATTATAGGAACCACTGCCACCTGTGCCTTTGAGTGGAATGCTAAATAAGCATGGAGGCAAGGTGCGATTGACATTCAAACCAGAGCAGGACCAACTTTGGCTTGGCACAAAGGAGCGAACCGAAAAGCTTGCCATGACTTCTATTAAGAGTAAGTTTGACTATACCTTTTCCCAGCTAGAAATAAAATAGCTACATAATGATTGTAGTTTAAATAACTCAAAAACAAACATTTGTTGTAACAGCATATTTTACCAGACTAGTCTATCAAGCAAGGCTAGGTTACGTTCTGTTGTGGAGTTCCAGTGCCTGCCTGACTGCCCTATCATCAGATCCTGGATATCATTGGTTGGTTAGTTGCTTAAAGAGCACCCCAAGACTTGGTTATGTTGTTATCCTGTAGCTCCAGTGCCTAGCTTCTGGCTCCATCGTCAGATCAGCTTGATGGTATCATGTTATTCATGTCAATATTACAATAAGAAATACTATGTTGCTAGTCCTAGAAAGGATAAGATTGTTTAATTGTTGTTTTGTTGCAGGCATCACATCTGAACCCATTAAAGATCATGAACAGTATCATATTATGGTAAGTTACATAATAATAAAATTGTCTATTCAATTTGCATGTCATTGATCAGTTTAATTGGCACATTGAATTCTGAAACTACTGGGGTGATACAATTTTGTAAAAAGTAGAAATTAGTTTTATGTATACTTGTAGAATGCAGGTGGTAGGACCTTGTGCAAGGTCCGCCCGGATTGCTACCACCATCTTGCTCGCTAATCCTGCCATGAAACAGCAGTGCTTGCACTGTTGTGTTTCGGCGTGGAGAGTAAGACAGCCGGTGAAATTACTGGCACTTGAGGTATCCCATCTTAGGCCTCTAGGTTGGCAACGCATCTGCAATCCCCTGGTGTTGCAGGTGTCTATGGGCGGTGGTGATCTCTTATCATCAGGAGACCCACTTGCTCGTTTGACATCCAGTTGAATAAAAAAAAAAAATTTAGGAAAACCTATAAAAAGTCTATGGCATTGAAAGTAACATAGCAAACCCTCTCCATACAAGTTTAACATTCACTTGTCTGCTTTTTTTTTTCATATAATGAAGTCTATCAAGACCTGATAGTTACAAGAGAACTAAACATCAAACTCATACTTGGTTTTCATTCCTTCTAGGGTCTCCAACTAGGACCTACTGAAGCTTCCAGATATTGGGTGTACTGGGTGCCAGCACAGTATGTTGAAGCGATAAAAGACGCTGTGCTAGGTGTCTGGCAGTTCTTCTAATTGTTTTCAATGTCAGTTAACACCTCTGTCCGGTTGCTGCCTACTTTTCCCATGAGCCTCTTGGGCAGTTGCAATATTCAAACTATATTAATTATGTCCAAAACACTGGTACAGTGCAGTACCATTTCATTTGTGATATTACAATGCCATGTCAATTAAAATTGTCCATTCAACTTCTGGCATCTATCTGGTCAAATGAGATATTATTTATTGCTATTGTAAGTTTGCATTTTCTGCATTTGGGTTGAGTAATCAGTTCAGGCATGCTTAGATTAATTCTTACAAGGTGGTGCCGTTGTCAGCGCACACATGAGCTTAACATGCCCAGAGTTTCAGACCTGATCTCTATATGTGAACTTTACAATAATCAGTCACTTGAGTGAAGGATTGGACAGAATAACTGCAACTATACAATCATCCTGATTCTTTTCTAATTGTTGCTTTGTTTATCTATATGTAATGTTTAGCAGCTTATAAATTGTGCTAGTTCTCATTCAAGCCAATCCTTCACTGAAAATTTTTGAACCTAGAATTAGAAAATACAATGTTTTAAATTAAATATTTGGTTTCATTATATACCTATAAGCAAACAACTATATAATTTTTAAAAGTTTATTAAGAATACAAAGATACAAGAAACAAAGTATATTTGCATTTAAAAAAATATTGCAAATACTTAAGACTAATTTGGCAGAAGACAGTAGTTGCACTACATAAAAATGGCACCTAATAATAAAACTTAAAGAGAAAGTAATAAATAGTTTGTATAAATAAAAATATTGTAAAATTTTGGCACAAGGATATGTAAAAAAAGAATGCTTATTTTGTACTTAGGATTGACTTTAAAAAATTGGTCTTAACCATATTCAGACTGCACAGTCATGGAGAATTGACCTTTGGGGATACTTGTAGCATGATACCAAAGTCTGGTGTCCAAAAATACTGAAAATAGAAACATAACTTTAAAATCATAAAACAAAAATATGCTAAATACTTCTGAGAAATCAAGATTTAGGGGCTGTTTCACCACCTATTGATCAATTTTATTTGATGGATAAATGTGATGTCTGTCCATTCGAACAAAACAGAGACGGCATCACATTTATCCGTCAGATAAACATAATCAATGGATAGTGAAATAGGGGGATAAAGTCTTACCAATATCTCCTGGTTCTACGTAATACTCAAGTTTATGGCAAACATCATCACATTCAGGTACAGGGGCAATGGACCACTTTTTGAGACCCTTGACTTGCCCTTGCCACATCAGTCTTGAAATGTAATCCAGCTGCAAAATTAAATAATTTGAAAAAAAAAAGTTTGTAACCATAAATAAAGAAATGGATATAAAAAGTGAGTGAATGAGAAGATGCTTGCAGGGTAGATTTAATCTCATTATCATTATTAGTATACCCATGAGAAGCCTTTCTACTAGGAAAAGTGCATAAAATGCACCATTTTATATGGGTTTTATGAACAATTTATACACCCTGCAAAAGCAAACATTTTAATTATGAGGAAATTAAACAGCAACAATCGTTTTAAAAATCATGTAGGACAAATCCCCAACAATTCATTTTTTGGATTTTGGATCTAGTTTCAGTAGCAACAAAAGCGCAGTTAAAGAATAACATGACAGTGCTTTAGATCCTTTTTGTTAAACTTCTACATCCTTGTTACCTAGATCCAGCATAAATATGTAGTTCACAAGCATGAGAAGTGAAAAGGTCATTTAACAATATGAGTTGTACTTTACTCACATGCATAACAGCTCCCATTTCATATCCAAAGAATATGTTTTCAGTAGCTGGAAATTCTGCATCTTCAGGGAGAAAATCTGGTATGTCATAGTATTGCCTCACTTTGGCCAAAATATCCGGATGACAATTTCCCCTAAGAAATAGAAGATGTATGTTTATCAATTTAAACCACTAAGAAGACCACCACCACCAAACACTACAGAAGGAATAATATTTTGTTGATGATACTGCAATGCCATGTAATGAACAATGGCTAATACCCCATATCTGACTAGACATTTTTTTTACAGCAGCTATAAAATTAAATGTCTAGTTGTGTTTATATTATACCAGCGATGAAACCTCAAATTGCTCCATTTTATAGGTTACACGGCATTACACATTGTTAGTTACATGGCTTTGCAGTATCATTGTTTTTTTTTTAACTTACCAACCAACATACCAGGGTTTCTGTCCTGGTTCATTCCGGGCCCTGGCATCAGGCATATCAAACACTTCCTTTAGTGTAAATAAATCTGTCTTGAAGTTGAGAAACTGACATCCTTCATCAATACTTTCATAGCTGCCCACTGTATTCTCATATAGCCTTTTAAAAGTATAAAAATTAAGCTTATATGTAGCTCTCCAATGGCTTATGGCATTTTTGATAATAATAGGTTTAGACAAATAGGCATAGTTCTGAAAATAAAATAACATTTTAACATGGCTTATAAAAATTTGCTAAGGCAGGTGATAGGGATATGAATAGTTTTCTTACAGCAAAGTTTCGCCGGGAGACGTTCCGAAGTATAATGGGTTTCGTAACGTTAGCGCAATATCCGCAATCCGCGAGTGGCCGCGTCGCTTCCCACACTAGGTAATTATTAGGTAATAAACATCTCACACTTAAAACGCTATTGCCTACGATCACGCTTATAACTACTGATAGAAAAACAACAACTATCGCCACTACCAACTTTCTGTTGTTCGCCTTGTTCACTGCTTCGTTATTGTAATTGGAAACGTAATTGTACTGTCTCAGTAGAATTCCATTAAGTCCACCTGCTATGGCATTTCTTTGAAGATTCCTAATAGTTTTTCTTATAGCTTTGGCTCGTAGTGGCGCTTTTAGCATTATTATTTAATAATAACCGTGAATCAGGGTCACATATTGTAAAATAAAAGTTTTAAATACAAAAATAGTTCATGTTTGTTGCTATTGTGACATTGACATTTTCTACTTCCTGCAGGGCTACTACGAAATTGAAGTTCGTATCGTATCGTACCGTCCCTCTCGCTCTCGTATTAAATAATCAGAGGGATCTGACACTTATATTATTTAATACGAGTGCGAGAGGGACGGTACGATACGAACTTCGATTTCGTGCTGCTGTCTCCAACCAATAAGAACTCAAATAATTTGTTCTGTTTTGGTCAAATTTTATGTTTACTTTTCGAATAACTCACTCAAAAGGTTCTTGAATAACACTAATTACATAAGAATTACATACTTTTTACGAGGGCGACTTCTCATTAATAAATTATATTAATTCTTATAAGCAAAAATAGAATTTTTAGTATTTACTTTTGGAGTAATCAGGTACTGCTATCGCGAAAGATTGGGTGATTAATTGTTGTATATATATATATCTCTATACTTTCTATATTTTCATATTGTGGGTAAGACTTGCTTATTATGAGATATATTCCTTCTTTCGCGATGTAGCATATATTTAACATACCTGAATTCATTTTCTTGTAGGTTGCTAACTCCCAATAGTTCTGCTTCGCTTATATTATTACTGGATGTGTCTCCGCTGGTAATCTCCTTCCACCTCCTGCATAAATTATGGCCAGATGAGTAACCCTGATCACTCCTCCGGCCACGGAGTGTCACGGTCAGACCCGTGGCGCTCCTCGGTGCACTACTTCTCGGTCAACTGTAAAACATAGCTGGTATCAGAACGGCAAGACTCAATCACGTGTCACAATGTTACGACACTGCTCTAAACATACAGGCTCACTCTAGGGGCGAGGGGGTAACCGGACGTCTCCGGGCCCGCTCGCAAAACAGTACTTGGTCCACTGCGCACGCCAAGATTCTAAATCAACCCAGATCCCGTGTCCCGTAGTGGACAGCGAGATATGCCCCTGGGTTGTCGATGGAGCTGTAGGTAGAGTCCAAGATAGACACCAGTCAGGATGGATCCCACACCATGTGTGTGGGCATGCATCCGAGCTGGCGCCCCACAGGGTGTGATTGGTACAAACAACAGTAAAAACGTTAATACGTGATACACCGAAAAGACCATAGGCGCTTCGACACCCGGTGATCAGCAGAAATAGGAATACTCAGGTATACTCAGCTTTGGGAGGATGGAGATACTGCAGTTGCTGCTTGATGACTTCCACAAATGAACTTTATACACATTTCACATTTGACGCTATTAGCCGCCATGCCATAGACTGACAGCAGTCACTTTTTATATTCAGTGTTGCCACTCCAAAACTAATAAAGCGGGCCACTCACCTAGAGATTCGCGCCTGTCGCGACACTCCCCGGCGGCAAGGCTTTGGAGTGAAGCAGTAGCGCAGTCAGGTCTCGCGTCCATTCCTTGATTCTCTCCATGGCTTTAGTGGCTGCAGCTCGTTTCGACCTCTGGTTCACATCCATATCATTCATCTCAGTTGTATTAGGTAGCGATTCATCTTCATGTTCTGTCGGTGCATGTTCTGCGTCTTCATCTTGTATACTAACGTGATCTTCCATCGTCAATGGCATAGGTGCAATGACTTGAGGTTGAGGTATTACAGCTGTTGTTAAATCAGGTGTCAGAGGACGAATTTCCTCCACACTCTCTATATTTACGTGTCGTGATCAGGTGTCACTAAAGGACGAGTTCCTCCTTTACTGCTGATGTTCGCAATAGGCTCTGGAGCATCCTCTATCTCGAGAGGGTAGAGATGTGCGATAGAACGCGTGTACTCAGTGTCCCCTACTTGTACTATTGCTGCTCTACATAGACTGTCAGCACTCGGGATCAGTTCTGTAATCTTCCCTACCTTCCAGTCGTTTCTATTCTTGGAGTCGCCCTTGATCTGTACGATCTGACCAGGACTCGGTGTAAGTTTCGAAGTTATTCGCGGTTCTCGCGGCAGATGTCCGTATCTCTCGCGAAGACTTAGTAGGTAACGGTTATAAAACATTTCTTTAAATTCTTTTAGCATGATGAGTGCTCGTTTCCAGCCTTTTATTAATTCTGTCTTCGTTGTGGTCATAATTTGTGGTTCGGACTCATTTTCGGCTTCTTCTAATGTGATTACTTTTCCTGCAGTCAGAAAGTCCGAAGGCTTCAAAACATAGTCGGGTTCGGAATCCACGCTAGTGAGCGGTCGTGAGTTAACCACGGCCTCAATCTCTTTAACGATCGTTGAGAGCTGATTATCTTTCAGCATGTGTTTTCCTAGCGTCCTCTTCATGCAATTCTTGACAATACCTATTAAACGTTCGTAAAATCCACCTGCCCAAGGGGAGAGGGGTATTATGTACCTCCATCTTATCTTCTTGTCAATGCAATATTGACTTGAAATGATTTCTGCTATCAGCTTGAAATGTTGAGCATTATCTGATGTTACTAATGATGGTATTCCTCTCGTAGAGATCATTCTTCTTAGCGCGAGTAAACCTTCTTCAGCCGTAAGGTCTCGTACGACTTCGAGGTGAACCGCTCTCACGACTAAGCATGTAAAAAGACAGATCCATCTCTTGCTATTTCCATCTCCGTTGTTTATCAGAAGAGGTCCCATGTAGTCAACACCTGTATAAGTGAACGGTGACGAGTAATTTACTCTCTCTGGAGGTAATGCTGGTGCTGGAGGTAACTTAAAAGGGCCTCCGCTATGCTTGATACACTCTGGGCATTTTGCTAATAGTCGCTGTACGTAACTCTTCCCCTTTGGAATCCAGTATGACTCTCTTACTCTGCTCAACGTGTGAGTAGCTTTCATATGATAATTTTCTCTGTGAGTTTTCATGACGAGGTCATTTGTAAATGTGCAGTCTCTGGGTATTAGTATTGGATGACGTTTGTCGAAAGACCATTCTGCATGTTTCATACGGCCATTGCATCGCAACAGTCCGTCTATGTCTTTGAATAATTCCAAATTAATTGCTAAACTCGTTTTCTTTCCTTTGCTTTCTAGTGGAAAATATTCTTTCTGCAGGTCTTTAATGCTCTTCATAGTATCTACTGGTATATTCTCTTCGCGAAATGTCTTGTCTGGTATTTTCTCGTTAATCTCCATTAAGTTTACTGTATCCGAAGGACCCTGCCCCGACGACAGGTCTCGAGTCTCAAATACGGAATGGCTTGGCCATTTTCTTTTTCCTTGTCTTAGGAATTCAGGGCCGTTAAGCCACAGCGTCTTTTTCTTTTCCCATAAATCGGGTCGTGTCGCCAGGTCAGCAGGATTAGCTTCCGTGTTTACATAGCGTAGTTCCAACTGCTTATTTTCTTTGATGGCATCTACTCTCCTCCCAATAAAGGGAGGTAATAATTTATTAGAGTGGACCCAACTTAGAACTATTTTACTGTCCGTCCATAAGTATTCTTTGGTTATTGTGATGCCTATCACGTTCTTGACATATTTCAATAGTTTGCTACCTAAGTAACAACCTAGTAATTCAAGTCTGGGCATGCGCAAATCTTCTCTTTCCTCTTTTGGCACAACCTTTGACTTAGCCATAACGAATGATATGTTCCTTTTGTCTTCATTTCCGGCTGTCAAGTAGATCACTGCCGCGTATGCTTGCTTTGATGCGTCGCTAAATCCGTGTAGCTCATATACTGCTTCTCCGGTAAGTCCTATATAACGGGGTATTTCTACATGTTTTATTGCTTCCAAGCGATTAATAATATCTTCCCACTTTCTTTGCAGTTCGTCAGGTAAGACTGTGTCCCATTTTATTTTTATTTCCCATAATTTTTGCATTAGCAACTTCGTAGGTAAAATCAATGGGCAACAAAGTCCACATGGGTCATACATAGAAGCAATTGTACTCAGTATCTTCCTTTTGCTCTGAGGTCCTTTAACGTTTTCTTCTTTGAAAGGTTCGCTTTTAATGTTCAATCGCAAGGTATCTTTCTTGATATTCCATATTAAGCCCAGTATTTTTGTTTCTTCTGTTTGTTCGGCTTTGTATTCTGATGGGATGGTTTTGAGAAAAGCTTTATCGTTTGAAATCCAGTCTCTCAGATTCATAGCTATCTCATTGAAGACTTTTCGTGTGGTTATAAACAGTTGTATCGCTGCTTCTGTAGAGTCTGTTCCAGTAACGAAGTTGTCGACGTAGCATTTGTCCACAATCTTAGGAATCAGTTCTGGTGCATTCTGTGAGACGTGATACCGTAGCGTGGCTGTCAATATGAACGGACTTGCAATGATTCCGAACGGCACTCTACAAAAGCGCATATGTATAATGTTATCCATAGATAGAGGTTTACTTTTGTCCTTTATCCAAATGAACCTAGTTACGTCTCTGTCTTCAGTCTGGAGTCCTATTTGTAGAAATGCTTTTTCCACATCAGCTGTTATCGCAACTTTATTTGTTCTGAATTGAATGAGTAATGCTATCAAATCTCCAATCATCGATGGACCTTTATACATGCACTCATTCAAACTCTTACTCTCTTTCAACTTTCCAGACGCGTCGTACACAATCCGTCCTTTCTTACCTTCTTGTTTCACCATGTGGTGAGGAAGGTAATGAATAGGAGGTACTTTCTGGATATAAACGTCTTCATCTGGATTTATGATTTCGATGACGCCATTGTTCAGTTGTTCTTCCAGTATATTTTGATATTCTTTCATTGAACTCTCATTCAATCGTTGGAGTAGGCCTTTCAGTCTTCCATACGCTAACCCAAAGTTAGTAGGCATCCTTGGAGGGTATTCAACCCATGGCCATTTTACCATGTACCTGCCATCTATATGACGTATGGTTTCGTTGAGATGCTTAATAGCTTCATCTTCTCTCGTGGTCTTCGGGTTATCCGTAATGCCGATACTTTCTAAAGCCCATAAGAATGAAATGTCCATGTTTTTTAGAGGTAGGTCTGGTTCAGTAAAGTAGACGCAATTCGGATCGTGATTTTGACAGTAGGTTATAACCGAAAAAGTATTTTCACTTTCCTTGGTATTTACTCTTCCACTAACCAACCATCCAAACTCGGAGTTTATTATAAATAGGTTGTCTTGAAGGCGTACCTTTTCTGTACCAATCAAGTTAAAATAGTAGTCGTTCCCAACTAAAATATCTACTCTATCTCCGAGGGATCCGTCGTCAGCTAGAGTGATATCCTTCCATTTGTCGAGATTAATAACCGGCGTTTCTACTCCTTTAGTAATTGTAGGAACTTCGTTGGCATGCAGCGTTATAGTTCTATTTTTTCTTGTAGTTATTTCCAATTCGACTCGTGGGCTATCATACTCTCGAGGCGTTTCGCTTGCAAAACCGAAAATTGACAGCCTATTTTCTTCCTTCACCGATAGGTTGAGTTTCTTGGAAATCTCTACTGTGACATATGATCTTTGAGACCCTGAGTCTAGTAATAACCTGCATGTCACGGGTTTGTGTTGGTCTCTCTCGTTCTTCACTGTTACTATCGCAGTCTGTAATACTGTAAACTCACCGCTATTCACTGCGGTTAACGACATTTCCTTTCTGGCTGTAAACTTTTCAGGACATAGAGCTCGATGATGTCTTCCCGTCTTGTAGCAGTAGACGCATTCCTTTCTACTTTTGCAAAAACGCATTAAATGGTCTCCTGATAGGCAATTGAAGCAGCGTTTATTTAGCTTCGCTCTTCTCTCTTCAATTGTCTTATATTCTTGACACCGGTCTGCATAGTGATCCTTTCCACAGAATATGCAAGATAGTTTTCTTCTTTTATGCTCTATGTATTCCTTTGTTCCTTCTCTTTGTTCTTTGTCCTTATTTCTCATTGGTTCATACTTTCGTTTCCGTGATGTGTCACATTGGCTTCTGGAATAATAGCTTCGTTCCATTCTTTGTGTACGCTCGCCTTTCTTGTTTTCGTTCTTATTCTCTTCTCTCCTCATATTATTATTCTTCATGTGATTTCCCCTTTTTGAAACTATTGTACCTTCTTGCAGGTTTATTTCTTAAAGGTTCTTTATTCTTATGCGTTATATGTAGTGTTTCTACTGTATGGTTTCCCTTTTCGGTAGGACTATTATCTGGTCTTATTTTGTTAGCTTCTTCTCTTGCAGATATTATCACTTCCAATTGCTTTCTCATTTCTCCAACAGTGTCTTCTTTCAGTTTCATCTTCATTTCGTAGATGAGATCTCCTGGGAATTTCTCCGTAATAAGATACCGTAAATGGTTATGATCTGTGTTTTCACCAAGTGATTGTAGGACCCTGAGATGACGTTCTAACTCATTTAATGTGGTCCGACAATCCTCTATTTTTGTATCTGCAGCCTTTACTTTGCTAAGGGCACTGTAGTGTGCATCAATAATCTGTGATTGTTTACCATATCTGCTTGTTAGTATCTGAATGGCTATTTCATAGTTTTTATTAGTAGTCTCTAACCCGTCTATAATCCTGCGAGGTTCACCCTTTAATGTTGACTTAAGATAAAGTAGCTTGTCAACGTCAGGTATCGGCCTATCATGAATATTGGACTTGTATATGTCCCAAAATTCACACCAAGTTAACACATCTCCTTGAAATTCAGGTAACGTAAGAGTTGGTAGTTTCGCTGAAAACGCACGGCTTTGCTCCTTGTCGCTCTGGATCTCTCTTTTATTCTTATCCACGTTGACTGACAGTCTACATTTTAGTTCAGCTAAAATTTCTTCACCATTAAATTGAGCGTTGCTCATATCAGAGATCTCGTCTGGTGATGGATTGTTTGAAGTCCGAAAATATTCATTAAGTTCCGTTGTAAATCGTTTAATCATATTCTCCAACTTAGACGCACATATTTTTGCCTTTTGCACCTCTTCTGCCTCATCGCTACCTTCTTTACAATAAGCTTCAGCTTCTGCGCTATGCTCTTTTATTCTTCTTATTATTTGGTGAAGTCTAGATTTTATAATATAATCTAGAGAGGTCTCTTCATTCTCAGAATCCATCTTGTGTTGTAGTAATCTGGAATAATTTTCATTTTTCTCTTTACCTACTGATTACCTATACATAGTATAAATGTATAAAACCGAATCTAATATAGTAGGTAGTTATTGATAGTAAACAAGTTTAAAAGAAAAGCCAAAATATAATTATAAGTTTTTTAAAAACATTCAATTTCATAGTGTAATTTATTACACTATTGCTGCTGACTGTACACGACTGTACCCCACTTAGCGTTCAAGTGCTCACCAAAACAAATCAAACAAGTCCAAGCACGATGGTGTTATCATATGTAGTTGAGGAGTTCCTATAGGTACCTTCCGGTTCCATCATCAGATCAGCTCCAAATTACCATGTCATAGCTTTATCCCTAAAGTTACATGAACATACTAAATTTGAACACCATCTGATGTCAGCAAGCACTTGGTGAGGAAATACACAATTTGACCCAGATAGACATACAAACAAACAACATTATTTACCTAATGCCTCTAATAATATTTATTAATCTTTATGTTAATTCAAATCTAGTATTCAATACACTTCAGAAATTTTTACATAAGAATTTCACACCTAACTAGAACTTGCCCATTTGCACTACCGTGCACCTTTATTAGTACCTGAGCAAAATCTCCATAAACAATCTATACCTATTTATTAAATGAGTTTGTATTGAATTAGGTTTATGAAATAATTATGATAAGTTCAAGCTCAGTCCAGCAGATGAGAACTAAATAATCTGTGTATTTATTATTTTATTTTTCAAAACAAATGTTAGAATCAAACTATTTAAAATAATTATTTGAGTTATAATTTCAATCTCATCATTATTCAATCATCATCACTACATGTTATGATATAGATTGACTTCTATAGGTATGTGTTGCTTACAGGTCTAACTAAATATACTGTATTAGTTATTATTACTTACATAACTTTCTTCAGGTGTATCAGTGTGCACTTTTCTTAGTCGGTAAGGAGAGTGCTACCGATCCTTTTAGAACGAGTACCTAGTGGTTTAAAGAACAATTTAAAAATTACTTACACCAAGTTTATACATGCCTATAGGTAGTATTTACGTTTCCATAATATGCTACGTATGTACCAAAAATCACGCAGGCGACACCGAGACCGCCTTCAATAAGTTTTCTTTTTAGTATGTACTCTATAGAATTCGATATTTAGCACAGCACACGTGAGAACTTCTAAAATTCTTAAAAGCCGCGTGTGTAAATCTTTTACACTTACAAAACGTTTTTGCTACAAGATTCGGCTATCAAGACAAACGGCACTGAACACGGACATTATTGCTTATTTTCGTTTGTCCAGATCAAGTTTGAATCGATTTCAATACATAAAAAAGTTACTTGGAAAATCTAAAACTTTACTCGTACGGAGCTTTTCATTCATGCAACAGAAAGTAAGATAAAACTTTTACAACCTATAATTACGACACTCACCTCAAAGTAACACAACACTTATTGGTTTTTCAACACCTTTTACCACTTTCCAGCTTATTTTTATACACTTAGCTCACAATTGCAAATTCGCAAACGAAATTCAAGCGCCGACATACAGTAATGGCGGAAAGGTAAGTACCTAGGCAGGGTAGGTAGGTAGATATACCTACCGCGCCGCGATTCGAAGAAACGATACGATTACCAACTTTTATCACAATATGTACACTCGTAATACTTTATATACTCTACTTAAACGTCTGAAATTATTCTTAAAATTAACTTCTTCTTATAAGTAAATAACTAAGAGTATTCTTATTTTATTCACCAAGTAATTATAATTAAAATCTTTTCCTCTATCTCGCGCGAGTGGTCACCATGTTCGTATACGGTCCGGTCTCACTTCCGGTTGTATATTTTTACAACTCATTCCGTAAAGTAAATTGCTATAACTTATCTTAATTGATCCCTGAAATACATTTACAGAATAATTGCTTAAATACTATCGTACTCCTTATGTTGATTTACTAAACAAAATAAGAAATGACCAAAATTTTCGGCGGCGTCCATTTTTTCAGCAATGCTGCCAACTAAAGAAGCAACGAGTAGCGCTCGCGACACTGGTCCTATACCACGAAGTGCAAAAACTCGAACTTCGGATGTTGCCGTCTCGTTGACGCTTATGACATTTAATACGCGAGTGAAAGGGAGAGTGCGATACGAACTTCGATTCGCGAGTTTCGTAGTAGCCCATCTGACCTCCATACTAGACTTTCTTCACTATCAAACAACAGATGTCGCTACAAGTCATAACTTGTAGTTTCAGAGTACTTAATAAAATTGAAGTTATATTTTCAATGCATCATTCTTCGATAATATTCATCCACCGATGTCTTCCATTCCTGTAGGACACTCCGGCGGGGGCCAAAAATACCAGCAACACAAATTTAGTTGTACCCACATTGGTTTTCTGAATTTTAGTACGGGAGTTTATCATTTGGTTTTCACCCGCACTTCCACCATATCGCGAAAGATTGGGTGATTAATTGTTGTATATCTATATATCTCTATACTTTCTATATTTTCATATTGTGGGTAAGACTTGCTTATTATGAGATATATTCCTTCTTTCGCGATGTAGCATATATTTAACATACCTGAATTCATTTTCTTGTAGGTTGCTAACTCCCAATAGTTCTGCTTCGCTTATATTATTACTGGATGTGTCTCCGCTGGTAATCTCCTTCCACCTCCTGCATAAATTATGGCCAGATGAGTAACCCTGATCACTCCTCCGGCCACGGAGTGTCACGGTCAGACCCGTGGCGCTCCTCGGTGCACTACTTCTCGGTCAACTGTAAAACATAGCTGGTATCAGAACGGCAAGACTCAATCACGTGTCACAATGTTACGACACAGCTCTAAACATACAGGCTCACTCTAGGGGCGAGGGGGTAACCGGACGTCTCCGGGCCCGCTCGCAAAACAGTACTTGGTCCACTGCGCACGCCAAGATTCTAAATCAACCCAGATCCCGTGTCCCGTAGTGGACAGCGAGATATGCCCCTGGGTTGCCGATGGAGCTGTAGGTAGAGTCCAAGATAGACACCAGTCAGGATGGATCCCACACCATGTGTGTGGGCATGCATCCGAGCTGGCGCCCCACAGGGTGTGATTGGTACAAACAACAGTAAAAACGTTAATACGTGATACACCGAAAAGACCATAGGCGCCTCGACACCCGGTGATCAGCAGAAATAGGAATACTCAGGTATACTCAGCTTTGGGAGGATGGAGATACTGCAGTTGCTGCTTGATGACTTCCACAAATGAACTTTATACACATTTCACATTTGACGCTATTAGCCGCCATGCCATAGACTGACAGCAGTCACTTTTTATATTCAGTGTTGCCACTCCAAAACTAATAAAGCGGGCCACTCACCTAGAGATTCGCGCCTGTCGCGACAGTATTACCATAGGCGATTTTAGATTGACCCTTCAAAGTACCTTTTTTGCTCAAAATTTAGCACAATTGTTGTTTCCGTGGAGAGTAAAACAGTTACTCGTGGTATGCCTCCTCCATGGGGCAACACAGGCGCAATAATGTGTGTGCATGTGCGCGTGGTTTTGGGTTTGCGTGAAAATAAAAAATTGGTGAGGTATATTCAGAAAATATATAATGCGATGGTATAACCTAATTTACCTTTAACGATATGCGCGCGTGACCGGGCTTGTCAAATGGTTGCAGTGGACTAATTTATTATTAATTAAAATAAGCGAAATGCTGCCACGTTAAAACGATGAAACGAACTCCGACATCTTCACTGGAATTGTGGCGTTTGACGTTGATCTGTTGTCTTCTGTGAACGAAATTACGGAAAAAATGACTGCGTGGTGTGTATCGTGAAGGTAAATGTAAATGTGCGTTAGTGTGCAATCTATTTCACGATATAAATTTTACTGTTTGCTTGAAGTTATAATGTATAAGGTGGACTCGGAGAAAATACTGAAGAAATACGAGTGTAATGTGGTGGTTCATTTACGTAGTTTAATAAAAGCTTAGACGCCTTGCTGTGAGAGACTTACTGTGAAGTATGGTGCGCAGTAAAAGTTTATTCTGGATTCAGTATAACATTTTTAATTCATTATTTTGAAATTGTAGATCGCTGTGATTTATGCAGGATATGCTTTCTTTAGCACAAAGTAATTTAGGGTGTGGTGTGTCTGCGGCTTGGTCTAAAATGGGTCATTTATAGAGCAACGATGATATTAGCGGCGAGACACGGATTTATCGGGACGTCCGCGCGTTCGCCGTGCTTTTTACACGTCTGACATGATAAAACACCTTTTTTTGCTAGTTTTTTTCCCGCGATTTTTTCGCTGCAGTAACGCTGTTTTCCATTTAAAGATAATTTTTGAGGCTCAGAAATGTTTGAAAGAAGATTTATTTGATATTTTTGGGCGTGCCTTTTATCAATTGCCTGTTATCTACCTCAATAAAAACTATGACATCATCTTCGGGTGCGGGCGGGATGTAAACCGACCGAATACAGAACGTACGTGCGTATGTAAAGAAATATAGAATTTGCGGTATATTTTATCCGACTGGGTGAGATCACAGAAATTTAGTTGACCCTTAGGTCATAGGATTGTTCCTAAATTGGTTACAGATAGTGATTTTAAGCTTTCTGCTGTGGTTTACAACTGTTTAATTGCTTGATATAACACTGTGAATTGGAGTGAATCTCGCCAATGATTCATTTAGTTCACCAATGCTAACATTGTCAATAGATTCATGGATAAATGGGTAGTTTGCTAGGAAAGTGACGAATTCTGATAAATCAGTGTTAATTTAAGAAACTACTACCCTTCCATTATTTATTTTACAGAATAATGTACATAGCTGAGCTGCAGAGGCTAAATTAATTTTATTACAAGTGTATTATGTACAAAATCATTATGTTTATGCTCAGTATCTTAAAAGCGTAGGGAAGACAATTTTATATAACATCACAATTGATAGGTTTTCATTTTTATTAAAACGTGGGTTGTTTGTTAGTCTATTCATTAACTTTGTCTATATTCCATAGGAACTTGCGAAAATAAAAAATATAGTTTAACCTCAAAAGTATACCTACTTTATAAAGTACAAATCAATTTAAGAATAAATGCTAAATGTACTATGAAGAGTAATTATTATTGTTAACAATAACAGCC
Source organism: Choristoneura fumiferana (assembly GCF_025370935.1). NCBI lineage: Eukaryota > Metazoa > Arthropoda > Insecta > Lepidoptera > Tortricidae > Choristoneura > Choristoneura fumiferana. Next base: position 2,824,545 of record NC_133473.1, on the reverse strand, counting down.
GAAAGTATGTTATATTATAAGCACAAATTTTTCATTGAATTAAGAATTTTAAGAATGTTGAAATAATTACTAAAACATTATCGGTGCTGTTATTAATTATTTTTCAATATAACAATAAAATAAAACACTTCGGTGCACAGAATATAATTTATCAACTTGATAAACTAAGCAGCCGTGATAGTGTATAATCAGTTACAACACATGTAGGGTGATTACAAATTGATAGCATTACAAATACAATGGTACATTTGTTTTGCACTGTTGGTATAATACTTTTTATCTAATAGCTTTAAACAAGCAATTCTTAATAATATTCTTTATTATATAATTTAGGGCAGAGGCGGCCTTAGGGGGTGGCGAACAGGGCAATTGCCCAGGGCCTCGCTCTTGCAGAGGCCTCGCGCAACAACCCAAGCAAATTAAAAAAAAATATATTTTTTTTTACTATATTTTGCATCAGATAGTTTTCACAAAGGACATAGGGCCTCGCAAAGACCTGCCGCCCTGAGCCTCGCAATGGCTAAGGCCGCTGCTGATTTAGGGAATCTTGGAAATGCTCCAACGATTAGTGTGTGGATGTTTTCGGGAATGACATATCAATCTAGCTCGGTCCTATCTCTGGCAAAACGCTTATAATAGTGTTTTAGCCCGAGCAAAGCTCGGTCGCCCAGGTAATTATTATTAAGAAGCCTGCCTAAGCTTAAGCTTTATAAGCTAGCTGGTGCCTACGGCTCTGGCTCTGAAGAATTTGATTGCTATCCTGCGGGAATATGCAACATGCTGGGATAAAATCTATCCTATGCACGTCCCAGTCCCAGGGTCCCAGAGATATTGATTTCATACACTGCTCATAAATATCTAGGGATGATAAAGATTACATTACCTTTATAAATCGTACATGATGGTTACCTACACAACTTTGATGTTGTATAAACTTGTCATTAATTTTTTTGTCGCAGACAAAACAAGTGTGAGCATCAAGTTTTTGTGTGAAATCGGTGGACCGTTACAACTCTTCAGCCATTTATGACTTAAGGTGCGATTAAACGGCGCGCAAACACGCGAGTCGAGCCGAGCTCCGAGCTCTGTTTTTTTTTTTTTTTTTTTTTTATTACATTATTATTTATTTTTGTAGTTCGTACTTTTTCACCTTTTACAATAGGTAATAAGTCATAGTTATATTTTGAACATGAAACTACCGTGAGACTCACTCATATTAAATATATTGACCCGGATAACTCACGTCATGTCTCTCTACTGCTTTTGGTGATCAATAAAGAATATTTGTATTGTATTGTCATGTCGGGCTAAACTCGATTTAAGATGTGAGTTATCCGGGTCAATATATTTAATAATCATAGTTATAGTAGAGGTTTTTTTTTATTAAACGTCTGGATGGCAAATGATTGGGTCACCTGATGGTAAGAGATCACCACCGCCCATAAACATCTGCAACACCAGGGGTATTGCAGATGCGTTGCCAACCTAGAGGCCTAAGATGGGATACCTCAAGTGCCAGTTATTTCACCGGCTGTCTTACTCTCCATGCCGAAACAACAGTACAAGCACTGCTGCTTCACGGCAGGATTAGCGAGCAAGATGGTGGTAGCAATCCGGGCGGACCTAGCACAAGGTCCTACCACATGCAAATACCTGCTGCTAAATCTCCGTAATAATTTAAGGCCCCATATTTATTATTCTAACTCAAATATTTATCTTATCTTATACTCACATTATTGTTTGAAGTAAATATAGGATGTCTTATCTTTTAAAGTGATTTATTGTGATTAGTCAATGCCGAGGAGGGTAAAACAAAACTAAATAATAATAAATACATAAATATCATGGGACACTTGACACCAATTGATCTAGTCCCAAATTAAGCAAAGCTTGTACTATGGATACTAGGCAACGGATAAACATACTTATATAGATAAATACATACTTAAATACATATTAAACACCCAAGACCTGAGAACAAACATTTGTATTATTCATACAAATGTCTGCCCAGCCGGGAATCAAACCCGGGTACTATGAAAAGAAGTTTAGAAATTGCTTAATTTTTTGTCTCCATTTATTTTCATCATAAACTAACTACACAATTAATAAAGTTATAAATTTAAATTTAAATTTAATAAAGTGGTTGTGTTGTGATGCATCTTTTATTGTTTCTGCACACTGTTTAAGTCAACGGTTGAAAATCGGGACATGATGATGTACTTTGTGTAAAATTTTATATCGAAAATACAAACTGAAATATAGATGCACAGAAAAACCAGGTCCTCGGCATTCCGTGCTGCGTGCTTTACCGCTACACCACCGCAGCACTCCTATGCACCACATATCTCAGCCTGTTTGTTTCTTATTTAGTCACTTAAGCAGCGACACTAGCGATATTTAGGCTGTAGCCCTCATCGAGAAACATTTTTCATTGTATTTTCGATATGGGTTTTACGGGATGACCGTAAAAGTAACAAAAATTTGGAGTTGAAATAAAAAATAGAAAAAGATTCCAAAAACCAATCTTAATGTAAAATTTTACACAAAGTAAATTCGGTTCGGCAAAAGTTTTACCGAACATTCGGTCGAATATTCGTATTCGGTGAAATCCATGTTCGGCCCATCTCTACTAATAATTCGCGAGTGGTGCTGCAGGTAGAGGCTAAGGGCACAAAACACAGATAGTTCAGAAATCAATATCCATACAAGTGCGCTCGAGCAACGCACACATAGACACTGCTCACGGACACTATCTCGGACCGGTTGGGACCAGCGCGAGCGCGAGTGCCATCCGCTTGAGACACGCGTCTGTGAACTTTTTTTGTGCAATAATGGAGCAACAAAAAAAAAGTTATTATAACTGTTCAGTGGACGGTTGTTTAAATTAAATAATCGTGAATTTCGCCAATAACGAAATCGTCGCAAGATATTTTCTGCGACAAATTTTTAATATAACAATGACATTAAAATTAATTTTTTTTAGTTATTCATTTATATTTCCATTCTTCCAGTTTCATTTTCCAGGCTTGTGCAAAAATTGGCGCAAAAACTATGGCATCCAAAAGTCATTTGTGCGGTATACCGTTTTGCCGTCTCAACACACATGCTTGCTTGTGCAAATTGGAATTTGCCCAAGTCGATAGAGCGTGTAGTCGGACCCTAACAAATAATAATGTTTGACCGGTTCAATCTTGACGGTTACGTAACCCGACCACCAACCGAAGTATGGTAATTTCGACGATCCAAGTCATACTGAAAAGTTTTTGTCTCATTTTTTGTGAACGTTTTTCTAAAACTGTTATTATACTAAATCGCTTATACACATTTGAAGTAATAGGTATGTTTACGCCTACTTTTTAGGGTCCCATTTACAAAGGGTCCAACAAAATGAGCTATTGCTCTCGCTTTTCCGCTCGTCCGTCTATGCCTCAGGGATCGTCCGTTAATCACGTTGTTTTTTAGCA
>NC_133473.1:2774662-2820905 GCF_025370935.1 Choristoneura fumiferana | reverse complement strand
AAGGTCAAGAGGATAGCTCGTAAGGGGGATGAGTGGAAGATATTCCACCGACAACAGTGTAACTCTAAAGTGATAGACAGAGAGACACTTACAATAAGACCATTGCGGCAAGGCCAAACATGGCAAAGTTACGTAATTCGTCAGACTGCGTATAGGTATTTCACTTAAGGTAAACGACCACTTGTCGGTATCGTACGCATCGCACGCGACGGATCGTAGTTTTCTTTGTAAAGAAACTCATATAAGTGCGTCCACCTGTCCGCATCGTAAGCAACGCACATACGTATACGCACATACACAGCGTACGATGCGGATCAGTGGACGCCTACCTGTAGACGTAAGACTCTCTACTAATACTGGATTTTTAGGGTTCCGTACCCAAGGGGTAAAATCGGAAACCCTATTATACTAAGACTTCGCTGTTGCGTCCGTCCGTCTGTCACCAGGCTTTATCTCATGAACCATTATAGTTAGACGGTTGAAATTTTTAACAGATTATAACTGTTGCCGCTATGCTATAACAACAAATACTAAAAACAGAATAAAATAAATACTTAAGGGGGGCTCCCATACAACAAACGCTATTTTTTGCCGTTTTTTGCTTATGTCTAACGAATGTTGTATAGATGGTACCGAACCCTTCGTGCGCAAGTTCGACTCGCACTTGGCCGGTTTTTATAGATACGGCCGGTCATCTTGTATGTTTTGACGTACCTACAAATTCATACGGCACCTCCGTTGCGTGTGTCCGACTCGCACTTATTTTAGTCACCTTTTAGTTACCTCGTTTAGTTTCTTGCCGGATTCTTCTCAACAGAGGTTTTTCCGAACCGGTGGTAGATTATTTTTGACATTCATAAGTGCTTGTTATAGCCTAAATTGAATAAAGATATTTTGATTTTGACTTTGAGTCATAATTTCGTTTAAGTCTAAGTCAAACGCGCATGAACCACCACATAACGTAATAATAACATAACGTAACGTAACGTAAAGTAACGTAACATAACATAACCTAACATTCGTTGCATTCACGCTTCAGTCCCGTTTGTTGTCGATTTTGTCCTGCGACAAAGGCAGCAAGACAAGGTTATTTTGTTTGGTTTTAAAGTGTGCCTCTGCCGTGACTTCACGACATAAGATCGCGCTGATGTGTTTCGCTATTACATTCTATTACTCGCAAGTTTTTTTGTTAAAATATTTTTTATAATAAATAAATACTTTGGCGATCGGATAGTTAAGTGGTAAGAGTACCTGGACTACGAAGCTCAGGGGTCGAAGCAAAAGGCTCAGGTTCGACCCCCGGTCGGAACAGATATTTGTATGAATGATACGAATGTTTGCTCTCTGGTCTTGGGACTTCTAAATATTGTGTTTTAAATTAAAGTTATGTATCTTCTAATATATAAAATTCTTGTGTCACAGTGTTTGTGTTCTCCTCCGAAACGGCTTGACCGATTTTTATGTTTTTTGTATTGTACATTGCCACGAACAGAAAGCGGTTTCGCGCCTTTATGCCAATCGTCGTACCTTTCCGTCGTAACCGCCGGTTACGATGTAGAGGCCGTCGGGGGAGTAAGCGAGACAGGTCATGTCTAGCGAGTGCCCTTGCTGCTTCATTACGTATTGCTCACCTGAAACAAAAAATATTACAGTAACCTAACCTAATCTACTGCATTTTGTAAGGACAACCCAAACCATAATGTTTTGTGGCAAACGTTACTATGAAAAATTTCATGATATATTTTCAGTGTTACTGGAAACACGAGTATTGAACAGTTTTAGGTTGGCAGAACTTTTTTCTCTTCCACTTCCGCTTCATTGGTAGTCACAACTTAACATCTCTCTCGTGTGTTACAATTTTTCCTCCTTGCATTGTACCAATGTTGTTTGCTGACTAATTAAAATTCAGTGAGCAGCTGATCTTTCTTTACCCTCTACAGTGTACAGTCCACGGCCAAACATTTAATTTAGCGACGAAATGTAGTTACACTTCTGTGCCATAGACTGACTCGCCGGCGAGGGCGGGCGGTCAGGACCCAGTCCAGAAGACAGTAGCTGGTATTTGACGGAAGCAAGAAGCATTGGGTCAATTCCAGAATAGGCAGCCCCTTGTGCTGGAATTGACCTAAGAGCTTGTCCAGATGAGGCGATTTACGCGCGAGTGGACTCGCGCGTTTCATTTTTATATTGCGTCCAGATGACGCGTTTTACGCGCGTAATAACTAACAATAACTACAATAAAAATATAAAATCTAATACGTCCACTCGCCATGGAGTCGCGCGTGGTAGTGGACGCAGCAATGGCGCCTGGGTATCTCAACTCGCGCGGCGCTCGCGCGTAGTACGTGCGAGTCGAGAGTCGCGCTCATTGCACGCGATTTACGCGCGAGTTGCGAAACGCGCAGCATCATCTGGACGGGATATATGTAGCCCCAGTACCTCGGGAACGCGCGAGTCCACTCGCGCGTAAATCGCCTCATCTGGACAAGCTCTTATGCATGTCTATTGGGTGGAAGCGTTCGTGCCGGCTCTCGCCGAGCACGGTCCGAGTCAGGGCGAAGCATGTAAAAAAACTGGCCAAGTGCGTGTCAGACTCGCTCACCGAGGGTTCCGTACAAATTTGTAGGTATTTATGAATATCCAGTCCAAATTTCATAGTTCCAAGTCAACGGAAAATACACTAAAAATTTTGATTTCCTTGACAGTGTCGAAATATAGGTTTTTTGCGGCATAAATGACAGCAACTTTTTTTTTACGTTACTTTGAAATTCGATTTGTTTCACAGGTTCTAGGGGCTGTAGAGTTTAGTATAATAGTTTAAATTTCCACTCGATATCTCCACGCGTTCCCGAGATAAAGAGTCTTGACAGACCATCGGTCGGATGGACAAAAAGTGATCCTGTATGGGTTCCGTTTTTTTCTTTTGAGGCACGAAACCCTAAAAAGTAGCTACACTTACTCTGCCACTCCCAAACTAGCAGCTGACCGATGTTGGGGCACCCGAACGCGATCCAGTCGCCCGGCGCCGATATCGCCACGGAACTGATCCGGTGTTCCGATATACTCAGCGTGTGGACCAAATTCACATCTGGCATCTCGTGCAGGAAGAATATGCCGTTCGTGAAACCTGGTAAAGGTAGAGGGTGTTAGTTGTAACCACAGATATAGATTACACTAGATAACGCAAAAACCTCAATCTGTATGAAAACCAACCGTGTCACTTTTTTATAGCTACTGTGACGTCTCAAGAGCGAATTAGCGATGTGAATTCCCCAATGTCAGCGCAAAATCGATTCAAATGCGCCGCACGCCCGCGCCGTAGGGCTCGAGTCAGTCAATAGTCATGATTAGTCAGTTAGCGGTCAGTCTTTGTATCGGGCCAACCCCGACGTTCGGTCGGGGTTCGGAGACGCGAAGTAGATACATTTGCGTAATCTAGTGTAATCGATATCTGTGGTTGTAACACCTTTCATCAGGTATGCTACAGGTATGTTATAACATGCATATATTCATATTACGTCAAACACTCGCCGCCTGAGGTACCATAAATCATCGATCGATAAGGTACATCCTACTAATATTACGAGTATAAATGCGACGACGGTTTGTGAGTATGTGGGTATGTCTGTTACCCCTTCACGCTAAAACGGCTGGACGGATTTGGATGAAATTTGGCATGTACACAGTGGCGTAACTATACCATCTGGGGCCCGTGGCAAATTCTTTTGATGGGGCCCTATCAGTAAAAATCGTCACGTTGTACTTAGTTTAATTTTAAGTAAAATAAAATACACAGGTACAATGTTAAAAAATATTTCTGAGCTCGCGGCCTCTTGGGCCGGGGCCCTCTTGGGTCGGCGGCCCGTGGTATTTAGCCAGCCCTGCCACCCTATAGTTACGCCACTGCATGTATATAGTTGGACGTCTAGAATATGCTTTTTAGATAGTTTCATGTTGTTATTTCATTCTAATGTAATGCAATGAATTTAAACCTAACCAACATAGAATAGTTGTCACACAACATTGTCATTTCAAAGTTCAATATCTCAAAAACGGCTGAACCGAGGAAACTCACTTTCACGTCAAACAACGCATCGAAATCGGCCCATCGGTTTTACTATTAAGTTATTTAGCAATGGGTGGATCATTCGGACCCTGGTTAATATTAGTAGTTTTTTTTTTTTTGTTTACCCGTGACTAGCATCTTCGTCTCCTTATGGTACTGCGCTGCGGACAGTTTGACCTTGTGGTGAGCGCTCCTTATGGCATCCCCTATGTAGTGCCGACCGAGCCTTTTGTAGACAAGTCTCTTCTCAAACGTGGATTTATCCGGCTTATCCGCCATCTCCTCATCGTTGTCGCTTACCTGGAACAATTAAAATGACCTGGTTTAATTCAGGGATGTTATGGATATAACATTTCGGATCTGGATATGGATACGGATATTATGTGAAACATAATACCGGTTTCGGTTACGGTTACGGGTGTTAAATTATTACGGATTATCCGATAGTTTCGGTTTCGGTTACGGATATTGGATTTTTAAGGAAGTGTAAAAGTAAAATACAAACTACAAACTAAGGCTTAAACACCTACTCGTATAATTTTGTAATTTTTATTTATGTTCTTTTGTACAGTAAAGAGTTTACTTTCTAATAGGAATATAGATGACTTGACTTTAATTTTATTGTAATAGTTACAAGTCGTAAATTACGACTTAGCAATAGAAAAATAATAAACAACAGATGTAGAAGACGCGCGCGGCTGTTCTGTCGGCTCGGCGGGCCAAAAACGAAAACCAGTCACAACATGTCGCATTTTGACTCCGCCCCTATCCGAAACTATCCGAAATTTTTATATCGGATTCGGTTACGGTTACGGATAGCTTTTTATTTCGGATATCCGATAGTTTCGGTTACGGATACGGAGCTTCATAACATCACTGGTTTAATTAATTCATTAATCTCATATTCAGATATGGCTGCATTTTTTACCGACAAAAATACATCTCATTATAATTATAAATCTAACTTCATCAAGCATTCGCCCCGTCTACGGGGGTCCATGTTGGCGTAAAAAAATGGAGGTTTTAGGAGTTTTGGTAATATAGTAATGTTGCAGCAGGGGGTATACCAAAAATTCTGAATTCCGCTTTATGAGTTTTGCATTCTTCATAATAGAATTGCCAACCATTCCCTTTTCCCAGGACATCGTCTTTTCTTCCATTCTTTTGCCACTTTGGTCAAAGAATTTTCTCAATAAATCATAACACAATAATCAAACTCACATATTCCTTCTCTTTCTCCACTACGTTTCTCTCATCGACGTCGTCTTCCTGGTCGCTCTCCTCCTTGATCTTTCGTCTCTTTCTGTGCGATATCTGGACCTCTGACGTCACGAGGTCATCCATGTCTATGCTGGCCTCCCAGAGACAAACCTGCCCGTTGCGACTGACCGTTATAATGTCAAGGCTTTTCTTTTCAAAGAATACGCCGACTATCTGAAATTTGAAAGAATAGATAATGATAATAGGGAGATGTGACTTGACCAAACCTAATCAACTCATTATCTAACTCATCGTGTGTGTGTGTGTGTGTTTGCACTGGCGTAGCTAGGCGTGGGCGGAGTGGGCCCTCGCCCACGGCCTCGCACTAAAAAGGGCCGCACGAGACCTCTTTAAATGCGATATGCGACCATAGAAAAGGGGCCCCGCTGATACGACTTCGCCCATGTCTACATTAGACCACGCTACGCCACTGGTTTGTGTGTGTGTGTGTGTGTGTGTGTGTGTGTGTGTGTGTGTGTGTGTGTGTGTGCGCGCGTGTGCATATGTATCAGTGTATGTCTGTTACTCCTTTACGCTAAAACGGCTGCACGGATGTGGATGAAATTTGGTATGAACATAGCTGGACATTTGAAACAATACGGCATGGATATTTTCTGTACCATCAGCCAAATAAGTGGTCTACCAATTTTTCAACAAGTTCCTATCAAATGAATATGTCGCTAAAGTCGAACTTTCAAGTTGACACACGTCATTTGGCATTATTGTTTTATGACATGCAAACGATTATCAGCTTTAGGGTGGTAGACCACATATTTGGCTGATGGTACAACTAGCGTTTTAGCGCGGGAACTATGCAATTTTCCGGGATGAAAACTATCCTATGTCCTTCCCAGGGACTCAAACTATCTTTTTGTATACCGCATTTCTAAATCGGATCAGCGGTTTATACGTGATAAAGAATCAAACAAGCAAGCAAACAGACTTACAAACTTTCGCATTTACAGTATTAGTGGGGCAAACCTGAAGCCAATTCATAGGTGCATGAGAAAGTAAATATTTATTAGCAATCGATCAGTATCAAGCAACGGAGCATAAAATCCTCAGGACGTATACATGTAACCTGAGAGCCACGTCACGTCATAGGTATGTTGAACCTAAAGCTAATAATTATTACGGTAAGAGAACGAGAATATACATCACTCCACGATTATTTAATAATATTCCTCTGGAAAATGATTGTAATAGTCTTAAAGTTTTTAAGAATAAACTAAAAAAGTTTTTGCTAGAAAAATTTGATTCGCAAAACATTAAGTAAGTAGATAAGTTTTAATTAAGTAGGGTACAATTGTTCTAAGTGAGCGCAATATTCGCCAATAAACGTCATAGTTTGGCGAAATTAGTTATGTAAATAAAATTATGTACCTTTTTTGAGAATAAAAAAAAAAAAAAAAAAAAAAATTAAGGCCCGCGATAAAATTTGCTACAGGCCCCTTCTAGCTTAATCAGTCTTTGGAAAGACATCACTAACCTTATCAGTATGCCCTCCAAGCGAGCACATATTCAGGTTATCCAGGTAGTCCACGGTATATATCTTGGTCATGGTGTCTTTGGAGCCGACAGCCAGGAGTCTGGAGCAGCTCGACCAGTCCAGGCAGGTGACGTCATCCCTGGCCTTCTTGAAGACACGCTTCATGACGAACGAGCGGAACTCTCCAGTGAAGTGGCAGGGGGCTGTCATTATGAACACTGAAATGGGAAAAAAGTATTTTTTAAGTTCGTATTTATGATGGATCTAGGCGACATAAAATGTCTTTTTATGCTCTAGCTATTTGAACGTCTCGGGTAAAATGGCTCGTTTTATGCTCTTGTTGTACAATCTACTATTGTGTGGGTTTGTGTTTGGGCATTTTTACAAAAAGAGTGTACCGTGAGGTCGGGGTACTTAAATCTAAAATAAAAACATAAAAATGTGATCGAACAATTAACACTAACCACATGGCAGAGTCCTATTCTTAAAGCCATAATAAAACCAGGACCGAGTTAATCCTAAGGGCCAAAGTACCCTGACCTTACGGTACCTTTTCTTTATTTTGAAATTTTAGAAAAAATGTGGTTTTTCCTACTCAGAATCAAGAGAACAATCGCTACCGATAGTTTTAAAAAATGTCCCAAACAAAAACGTCAGTATTGTGACGTTTTTTTCATACACTCGGTTTGGGCGTCACAAAACTGAATCATAAAATCTGTATGAAAAAATTAAAAACATTTTGAAAGAAACACTTTTCAACGCCATAGCCGGCCACAGACGACAATAAAAAAAAACGGAAAATCGCTCCATAGGCGCCACGTAATGCCGACATGGCGCCTATGCCACGATTTTCAACTGTCGCGCTTTGCCGACCGTGGCGCTCAAAAGGCTAAGAGCCTCAGATCTGCGAGACATAATCGGGTGAAATGGGAGGTTTCTATTCGTTTTCTTTCCTTTATTTACTTTCATCTGTCCTGTTGTCTGCGTGTAGTCAAATCTTAAAAGTCAAATTTGACCCAACTCTTGGGGTCAGATTGACGGGAAATATGGCTTACTCATGTTAGTCCAGTGGCAATATTATACTCAGCGGCACACAATTTGGCCCACTCTCCATACAAACTTACCTATTACTGCATACATTTGAGGGCCAGATTTTTTGCCACTCAGTATATTAATCTGGCAGTGACATTTTGGTCCTGCCAGGATTGCCTCCGCAGGAGGGAACTCTTCACTGGTTAATGACATGGACTTGAAATTTGGTAGATTTTTTATATATATATATAATACTTACACACAAAAGGGAGGAAAACGAGCATGCGGGAATTAGTTTAGAAGACATTGCAAGTAGAGTTCACAAAAAGTACAGTCAGCAAAAAAGCTTCCTTTAATCGTCCAGTTTATTATCTGTACCTATATCCGCACAGCATGCCGCAAAGTATTTCCCGTCCGGGCTGAATTTAACAGCTTTCACTTCTTGCTTGAACTTGTATCTGTGGACCACTGCGCATGTCTGCAAGCTGATCATCTGAGCTTCACCCTCTGGAAGCAGAAATATAATATTTCAATATTAGGAAGTTTTTAACCACATCTAATACCTTTAAAGGAGTAATTCTTGTTATTTATTCATGACGAGGGTGTTGACAACAGCTTTTATAATGCACCATGTCCTTTTTGATTTCTGTTAACTATGACCATAACAGACTGCTCAGTTCATTAATAAAAACTATCTGGTACATTGTGAAAGATATTTTTTTATTATAATTATTAGAGATGGGCCGAACATGGGTTTTACCGAATACGAATATTCGGCCGAATGTTCGGTAAAACTTTTACCGAACCGAATATTCGGCATAATTGATTCATAAGTACAAACTAGTAATATGATTCATTTTCAATTTTTTAAATGTTGTAATTTAATCAATTTAATTTGACTCTTGATTAAAACAAAATCTTGCTTAATTTCTCACAATAAAGACCTAATCAAGTATATTAACATATTATTTTATTATAAACATCTTACTTATTTTTATTTAATAAGTTTAATAACCATCTTTATTATCTGCTGTTATTGGAAATAAACCTAGTGTCAACAAAAACATAAAGCTCATAAAAATAACACTGAACACTCAACTCATACATGGCTCAATACAGTAAAAATTTTGAGTACAGTCACCAGCATTAATATCTGTCACAGCAAAGCGTGCAAAAATATCTGACACGTCCTTCCGGCCCAAGAAATAGAGTCGTATCAGATATTTATGCACGCTTTTTGTGTCAGATATTGGTGCTGGTGACTGTACCACTTTACCGAACATTCGGTTATTCTGCCGAATATGCCGAATACCGAATATAAAACAAATATTTGGCCCAGCCCTAATAATTTGTATAAATATTCTCTTTTCATGTCAATAATACAATACATTTACAAATGTCCTCAAACATAGTAATTTAATTTAAATAGAATAATATATTGTTTATATATAATCTTAAATGAAATCAAGAAGGTGGTGTTATGGTCTGAAGGACACACGCAATGGTATCACATTGTCTTTTGCTCATTTAAAAATTCGTCGTCTAAACTGTGGTGTGCCATCATAGACATAGACATAACTTTATTTCGACATTAAACTTAAAATAATACACAATTTGCAGAAAAGAAAAACATTTGATGAAAAGGAACACCTCAAAATATATTTGTCAATGCCAAATTACTTACGTTCATTGACTGCCAGCAGCGTAGATCCATTAGGTGACACATCAAGGGCTGTGTAGTTGTAATGACTCTCTATAGGAAGTGTGACACTCTTGTTTCTGCAAGAACAAATGACATGTGGTTTACTTTTGTGTGTGCTTGTATCTCAATGTTGATCAATTGTGTTTTTCTTTATTTTTGTATAATAATAATATAATATATTATTATGAAATTTGATATTATAAGATTTCATAATAAATATGTATTATGTACTTTACTGTTACAGTCAAAACTGTTTTTAACAACATTGAAGAAGTAGTAATACTTGGGTGTTAAAGAAAAGAAAAGAAAGAGAAAGAATATTCACATGCTGGTGATGCCGACGGGAGTGCTGAACATTCTACTCATTTTTATGTGTACCAACCGAACATCTCTGTAACCGCTGTTCAAGTGAATAAATATTATTTCTATTTCTATTTCTATTTAAAGAAAAACATTTATTTGTCACATTTTCAAAGCAGAGAAAAAAGAAACACGGAAATCGAGACAAATTGTGTCACAAAATGGTCCCAACTCAGCATGATGTCAACCATGCCGCTGACGCTGGTCAAACATGGGTTATTCATTGTTGGTCATTATAACCAGTGTTATTTTGGTGTATATAACATCATGTGACTTTTTCCTTTCTTGTTACATTCAATATGTTGTTATACTGATGTTGCTATAACCTAACACCCAAGTAAAATTTTTGATATAATGAACATCAAACTTTATGTCATTTATGATAGTTTGAAGCTCAAATTACAATAAGTCCTTTATAGAGGACTGGGCGTTAGGAGGATAAGCAGTTTTAACTGTAATATGTTGAAGTTAAAAAATAAAAAATACTAACTAAATTTGAATTAAATCACTGCTGGGGAATGCCATGTAAAACCGCACAACACAGTAGCACAGTGGAGTAAAATGGAGAAAACAGTATTAGATAAAGGGTGTTGTTTATAGTTAGGGCATTCAAAACCGAAAACCGGGTTTTCTCCATACAATAAAAACTGGTTTTGAATGCCTTATTTATAGTGAACTAGAAGTACTTGTTGTTGTTGTTGTTTTTTTTAGAAAAATATGGCTGTCCATTGGAGGACAATTTTGCCAGTGTCTAGTAGGTTTTGCCGTTGTATGGTAAAAAAATTGTATAAAACGAAATATGAGGTAATGGTGGATGAACGATAGAAGTACTTACTGTATCAAATTGTATATGGTGATTTTATTTCCCACCGGGCTGATGACACAGTTGCCATTGTTTGTAAACAGAATATCTCCTCGGCGGTACACGGTGCCCAGAAGATTCTGGAACTGAAATGTTTCCACCCAATAACAATAGGTTATGTTCGATTGTTGATATTGTCAATAATCTTACATCAAGGAGGGCATAAAAAAATGGAATGAAATCTGTTAACAACTGGCATATTATAAAAATCTACACGTTGCTGATTAAATTTAAGGAAACTTACCAAAACCAGGGACAATCATAACAAAGTAAGCATTCTAACGAGATAGCTATGGTTATGGTATTATTTTGATACGGACAATTTGGAAAAAAAATACTAACCTTGTAATTGAACTTCATTTTTGCTTACAATTTATGTTATTTTTATAATTTCTGTAATAAATGAATTAGCGTTTCAAATAACGCCGCATGTTTTTATTTGCAATTGTCATTTCTGACAGCTGTCAAACGCACGTGGCCAGTGTAGCTAGACACTATGAAAATTTTCTACTATGGAATAAATTGTTATTTACAAAAACTAAATTAGGCTCATAAAGAGTAGAAATGAAGTGAGGGCGCCACTTTCAACGTAACTGGCACATTTTTGACACGTTTATTTGTCACTTAAAAATTACAGCATTACAGTAAAAACCAATACGCTGTAAAATTGAAATTATACAAAAAAACACACAAAAAAGACGTACAAAATTGAAACAAAGTACTTAAGGATTTTTGCATGTTGTCTTCGTCGCTACCGTAAAACGATGGCTAAACGACGATATGTAATGGGAACAACTCTGTAGGAAAATATTAAGCACGTTTTTATTAGTTTTTGCACCCTTTTGTAGGCTGTGTTGCACGCAGTGAACCAAATGATAAATAAAGGAAATCTTACTTAAATAAAACAAAAACCATTTCCTGCCAGCGCACAGTAGAAATTTGTAATTAACATTATTACAAAACAGAAACGCATATTTTAACTGGCTTAAAAAAAGAAGGTTCTCAATTTGTCGGTTATTTATATCTATTATTTCTTGAAGACTACTGGTGGTCCCGCCTGTAGTCATAAGGTTGAGATCTGATAATTTTTGTCGGCATTTGGATATTTAAAAAACAAAACTTGTGCATTTGCTTTTGGAAATCACCGTTTGGCGAAGTGGAACTAATCAAGACCATAGATGGCCACCACACAGTAACAAGTATTGCTAAGCAATGAATGTTCCCCGCATAACAAACGATGAAGTGGAGCTCATGGTGGAGCACCAGAATAATTATTATTCTTCAACAATTTACGTCCCTGCACCAGGAACCTGCTAAATTGCTGATCCGAGTATTTAATTCAAACTAGAAAAATTAAATAATTTATTGAATCAGGCGTTACTTTGCGGAGGTCCATATCAATGAACTAAAATAATTTCCTTGCTCACCCGCGACCTTACGATAGCTAAGCTTATGCAAAATATGCGTGTTCATGCAGTTCCTCCACCTCCACACTGTAAGAACACACACAAATCACACAAACCCATCTATCACCACCACCACACTACACTGACGCGTTTCGAACTCAAACAGAGCTCATCTTCAGAGTGACACAACCGTACACCATGCTACCAGTTGTTAGACTAACGAACCACAACCACCGTTTTAACTTGTCACTGTAACTCCTCAAGTACCCACATACGTTTAATGAAACAAAACAAAACTACCCACAAATTATTAATAAATTTTTTTAACCGTCCTTCAAAACTACCTTGATTTTTTATTTATTTACTGTCAAGGCATGTTTTATTAACTACCATTGCTGAAATTAGATCCAAGCCGTATCAAGGGAGATGAAACTAAATTTACCTGCTCATTAATAATAGACCCCATACTGTTGTATCTAATTATCTCCATGCATTCTAAAACATCGAGACGAAACCCCTTGCCACAATAAACAATAATAATAATAATAATAATAATAATAATATTCGTATGAAGTGTTACATTATATAAGAGTGTTACATTACATTATATAAGGGCATTATATAAGTGTTTTGTTTCATTAAACGTATGTGGGTACTTGGGGAGTTACAGTGACAAGTTAAAACGGTGGTTGTGGTTCGTTAGTCTACAACTGGTAGCATGGTGTACGGTTGTGTCACTCTGAAGATGAGCTCTGTTTGAGTTCGAAACGCGTCAGTGTAGTGTGGTGGTGGTGATAGATGGGTTTGTGTGATTTGTGTGTGTTCTTACAGGGTGGAGGTGGAGGAACTGCATGAACACGCATATTTTGCATAAGCTTAGCTATCGTAGGTCGCGGTGAGCAAGGAAATTATTTTAGTTCATTTAGAAAAATTAAGCTTAAGAATCAGTTTATCACTTTTATCAGTATACCGTGGTAACTGTACAATTTTTTTTATTAATTATTGTGTTACATTTTATTTTTATTTTACAATATAAACTTTGAAGTAGGTAATCACTAGAAAAGACACACTCAAATTAACAACTGAAACACTTAAATTGACGACTGGACAGCCAGATGGCTAGAGATGGTGGTTTGATCGCCGGCCGGGGCAGATATTTGTATGAATAATAAGAATAAAAAATATATATATCACGGGACAATTCACACCAATTGACCTAGTCTCAAAGTAAGCTTAGCAAAGCTTGTGTTATGGGTACTAAGCAACGGATAAATATAATTATAAAGATATAGATACATACTTAAATACATATTAAACACCCAAGACCCGAGAACAAACATTCGTATTTTTCATACAAATATCTGCCCCGACACGGGAATCGAACCTTGGGCCTCAAGCTACGTAGTCAGGTTCTCTAACCACTAGGCCATCTGGTCGTCTAAAAATGTTTGAATGTTTTGTTTGTACGAATGTTTGTTTTCGGGTCTTGGACGTTTAATAATGTCTTTAAGTATGTATTTTTCTAAATAAGTGTTTATCCGTTACCTGGTATCCATAATACAAGCTTTGCTTTGTGTGGGACTAGGTCAATTAGTGTCAATTATTATTATTAGCCTATTCTGTTCCATGATATTTATTTATTTATTATGCTTGAATAGGTTAACGATGTGTGAAATTATTATCACTTTGCACAAAATTATGAAAAAGCATCTTCTGTCTTTGAATTCAGGTTTTCATAATAAAAAAACATTATTTTGTCAAAACGTCATAGTTCGAAAGAAAGTGGCATCACCATTCGATGTCTGCTCTTTATCGTCTAATTATATGTTTTAATAATTAGAGGGAGATTGAAAACCAATTGAGACCTTTGAAACAATATCAAGATACTTTAAAAAAAACCTGCGAAGCAATTCAATGGTGCGTGTGAAGTTCCCAATCCGCACTGGGCCCGCGTGGGAACTATGGCCCAAGCCCTCTTGTACTGAGAGGAGGCCTGTGCCCAGCAGTGGGACGTATATTTTATAGGCTGGGATGATGATAAAAAAACACTACACAGCAATAAAATTAAAAAACT
The DNA here is from genome assembly GCF_025370935.1 of Choristoneura fumiferana. NCBI lineage: Eukaryota > Metazoa > Arthropoda > Insecta > Lepidoptera > Tortricidae > Choristoneura > Choristoneura fumiferana. The sequence continues at coordinate 2,806,654 of NC_133473.1, read as the reverse complement.
ACTAAAGTTGCAAGTGCTTGCACATGGTATCCCTACTTACGGTCAATACACTGATTTAATTATTGAAACTTCTACTTTTTGACAATGTGTAGCATGTGTAGCAAAAATAATAATTGAAATAAAATTTTGATAATCTTATTTTTGATAAAAAATATTTTATTTGGAAATTGTAATCTTAAAAGGAGTGAAATTGTTAAGCCGTGCATGCGCAGAAGGAAATTGCTGGCCAGCGATCCACATCAATGATCTACGTCAGAACGCTGCGAAATCTTTAGCTCAGGATTGGTTGCGCATTTAGGAAGTGACGTACGAAAGCCAATCAGAACTAGGGGCATATCGAGCACTGCCTTGAACATCAATCGTCATATGACCCATTCTAGCGAGTCTGCAAGGCTTGGGCCATATTTGTCTGTGCTAAAGTAGTTCCGTGGAGTGAGTGTGTGCAGATAGTCATCACAGTTTTTGGGACCTGTAAATACTCCCACACTTCAAATTCAAAATGTCGGCTGATAATCCCATCTATGGACCCTTCTTTGGAGTTATGGGGGCGGCGTCCGCTATCATCTTTAGCGGTAAGAGATTCTATATTACTTGTATTGAAATGGCTGTCTAGATTTGTTTTATCGATCTGCCGAAATGGATTGCCCTACTTTCAGCAATTTTTGGCATGCTTCACGTAGACAATTGCATGAAATTTGCTGTAGACAGAGAACTTAAGTATAAAATTATGAATGCGGTGTTATTTTAGGCATCCTAATTATAGGTATAGCCGCACCTTGTCCCATACGACAGACAGACATTCGGAAATATTTGTGACGAACGCAGACTGGATGTTATGTCTAGACGGGTTTTTTCAGCGCGAGGGGCGGTTTCAGAAATTTTATTGTTATTTTTTAGAATGATTCATTGGCGTGTCATGTGATTGACAATTAGGTTTTGTCATGTTGGTATCTGTTGTCTTTAACAAAGGCTCGGTAGAAAGCAGGCTGTATAAAGTTGTTGCCTTTGTAGAAACAAAATGACCAAAAAACTGGTGATTTGTCGGTCGATTGGATGTCGCAAGGATGCATACTTTAGATTAGATTTTTCGTTCAGTTCTGGGTTTTAAAATGGTGGTGGTGGTATTTTCCTTATGCAGTTCTCATAGTAGCTCCTATTGATATATTTATCGATTGGGATTCCCATTGAGTCAGCCTACAAAAAATGTGACCATCATCAGGTCACATGACCTAACTTAAGGACATCATGTGACAGGTCATATGTTTTTAACTTAACATAACCTAAACTGAAGTGTTTCTGGAATCGTTTTTCACATTACCAAGGGATCAAAGAAGGATTCAAGCAAATGAAAAAAAAACTTAATTTTGTCTATGCTTTTTAGTCATGTGATTGGTCCTGTGATGAAGCTGCAAAGGACATGTTATCTTAACTCAACAACTAAGTTATCTTAATTGAACAGCAACTGTCTGATAAAGGTTTAATTCCACTCCCTTTAGGCATAGTTTAGGCCTAGGGACATCTTTTTTTCAGCCTGAACTCATCTTTTTTGCCAATGGAACGAGTTTTACTTAATTTAGTACTTAAGTGATACATTCAAACTATGAGAAACACCTTACATAATAAGGTACTTTTATCGACCTTGAGGTCTCAGGATGGTACTCAGAGTAACAATATTACAGAGGTACTTGAATGGAATGAAAGCAAGTAATTGCAAACACTTAATAGAACATTGTAATTTATCATACATTTCTACCTAGAATTGTTAGGATGCAAAATACTAACATTTTTAATTGGAAGATTATGTAAAGAGATTGACATACAGTTATATCAAGTTTTAACTGTCATGTGAAAAGTAACATGTCAATTCTATGAAAACCGACAAACATTTAGCAGTCATGTGACAACGGCACTTGAGATTATCACACAAAGTTGCTAAAACTAATGGTGGCTCTCACTTAGCAAGCAATTTCAAAGTACATTCACATACAGTCAACAGCAGAAGTAAATGAGCAGTTATAGTGCTCAAAAGGAGTTACACACTCTTATTGCCTTGGCAGTAGAGTCATGTGTAAATCATTTTGAGCACCATAACTACTCATCCACTTCTGCTGCTGACTGTATACTATATTACTGCACTAGATCACTTTCTCATCATACTTAAAGATCTTCATTTCAAATATGAGGCGAGTAGTTTATATGAAGTTGATACTTTTCAAAACAATGAGAGAAAACCATCTTTGACATGCATTGTTATGGGAATTCTCTGAAAAGATTCAATTTACATCTATTCCTTCTGTTTTACAAGCTTATAAAAAACTTTCAATGTTTTTTTATATCTTGCAATTCAAATTTTGCTTGCTTGTAGTGATCAAATCAACATGAAATTTGGTATGCACATAGTTAGGTGACAACATGCAAAAAAAAAACAAAAGAAAAGCTTGAATTATAATTAAAATAATAATAATTTATTTGTACATGATTCATTATAGAGTATTCGGAAATTCTGTCTCCTAAACTAGGTATAAAATACATGTATCTTAGGGGCAAAAATTTAAAATTAAACTCACAAAAACTAGTATGTCAACTGTGCAATCTAATCATCTCATTTCCAACCTAAATATGTCCCAAGAAAGAAATTAAGGAAGAAAAATGCATCTATTTAACATCATAAAACATGAACATACACACACAACACAATCACAGAACAAAAAAAAGCATGAGACATACATCATGCTAAATAGGTCCAGCATTTGACATATTCAATGTTCCCTTAGTTAATGTAAATCAAAAATAACATTTTATGTTACTAATTCCAGCGCTGGGAGCGGCTTATGGCACAGCCAAGTCGGGCACCGGTATCGCCGCCATGTCGGTGATGAGGCCAGAGCTCATCATGAAGTCCATCATTCCCGTCGTCATGGCGGGTATCATTGCCATCTACGGGTTGGTGGTGGCTGTCCTGATCGCTGGTTCCCTGGAGCCCCCAAGCCAGGGTTACACCTTGTTCAGGTAATGTTCTAGACTATCTTTAAAACTTGTGACTGACTGACAGGCAAGTGTTTTTCCACTTTAGAATGTGTTGTTATTTGGACAAACAATTGCGTGATGCCCAACTGCAATAGAATGTATACAAGAAATTCAAGGGAATCCCAGAACTATTGCAATGTTACAAAATAAAGTTTTAATTGCTTTACCTAACCAATGTAGAAAATTAATACCAAGATAATAATAATATGTAGATATAAAACCACCTGTCTTTTTCATGTGAATGTTAAAAGATTAGACAGAATTTCATTAAACACACATCAATGACGTTTGGTATGTAATGCCTAAACTGCTGTAATTACTTAACTAATTCTGTTTTTATGAGAGGAATGTAGTGTATAACCCTGAGAAACAGCATCTTGTGCTAACTATATTGAGTTACGCTGTTAGTAGTAGCTATTAGTTATCTTTATTTACACAGATGGCATGCTTAGTTTGTTAATTTGATATTTAATGTTCCCATTGATTGTGCTGGCATATTTTCCAGTCACAACAAAAAACAACTACCAAGAAATATGTGTGAAGTACATATTGTATAATGAAGAAAAAAAATTAAAGGTCTTGGTCTAAAGCAGCTTCTCAAAGTGTGCTCCCTGTAATCTTTTATTTGATCATGGGGGATTACAGACTGCATTCTAATTTTAGTAGAAGGATTGTGCCATATTTAGGATGCGAGTGTGACAACTTACTGCGATAATAAGCAAACAATTAACGTGACAAAACCTAGATTGAAGAAGATAATTCGATGTAAACTTTGACCGCCAGTGCCAAATCCCTCCAAAGAATAAAATTCATTGCTTCAGTGATTCCGATGTCACATTTCCTAGGACCTTGGAAATAACAATGATAATGACTGATGTCATTCAGGGTCATTGCATTTTTTTATGCCATTGCCTTTTTCTTATCTGGATGCAGTGATCTATGAACTATTTGAACTGGGATAAAAAGCCTTGCTACAATTTACAATAAGGCGTGTTCAGAATATGGAAATTGTCGCCGAGATGGGCGCCTCCCCCTCCTCTACGTCCGCCTTGAATGGAGCCATTCCAAGAATTCTTTTGTCACATTAAAAGTTTATTGCACTGGTTGTGTCATCATCTCTGACCTATATTATGTCATATGGAGAACATGGTTCTCACAAAATTTTCGCTTATTTATTATGTGTTTGCAATATATTTGAAGTAATGTTACAAACTGAATTTAATCCATGACTTTCTCAATCATGCAGAGTTATCCTAACAATCAAGTTCTTAGGCCTAGAGCAGATCAATAATAAAGACAGGTTTATTTACACATATTCTAAAACTATACATAGAAGACTAATAAATAGAGGAGATAGTATGATAAAATAATTAGAATTCTTATTAAAAAAAATATTTCTTTGTAATGACTTGAGGTGATATTAAATAGTTTCAAGTACTTAGAAATGACAGTAATTAACTGTATGCCAAAGTAATTAATGAGTCGGAACTTCTTTCGTCTAACAAAAATAACTACATTTTTTAATTTGAAAAACAAACTAATTATTATTTATGATGTATTTTTCCTTGTCGTGTGTGTTGTAGAAGTACAATTAGTGAATATTATTTTTGTTATTTAATCATTGTAGTATCTCATTTCTAAGATTCAAGCACTAAATTTATTGCTTTAATTAATTTCATTGATATCTTTTATCATTTAGGGCAGATCATGGATCCATCCAAATAATAAAGAAAAACTTACCAGGTTTATTTGCATGAAGGGAGTTCTCTGGAACTACTGGACAGAAATCTCCAATTCCTTCACTAATGACAGTTACATCCTGATTCAAATTGGGCTTTTTTATCCTGGGAAAGTACAAAATTCACACTAGACACTAGCTGTAGCCTCATCATATTATAAATTTAAAAATACTTTAAAAAGCCATGGTGGCAGAGTGGTTTGACCTATGGCCTCTCAAGCAGAGGATTGTGGGTTCAAACCCCGGCTTGCACCTCTTGAGTTTTTCGAAATTCATGTGCGGAATTACATTTGAAATTTATAATGAGCTTTACGGTGAAGGAAAACATCAATGGTGTGTGTGAAGTTCCCAATTCGCAGTGGACCCGCGTGGGAACTACTGCCCAAGCCGTCTCATTCTAAGAGGAGGCCTGTGCCCTGCAGTGGGATGTATATAGGCTGGTATGATGATGATGATGAAAAATACTTGATTTAGCACAATAGGAATATCCTTGTTATAAAAGTAGACCTCTTTATTACAATATTAGGCACACCCTCAAGATGTCATGATCATGACATAATTTTATTTGATTTTTCAAGCAAGTAATTTTCGAAGTAAAATGTAATATATATAAGTACTCTATTTTCCATAAGTAGGCACTTCTGCCTGCCCTGATAACAGGCTTAATCAATCTAAACGATAACACGGTAGGTGTATAACATGATGTATACATTTTTGGATCAATAACAGTCCTTGATTGGCTCAGGCCTGAAATATCTGTTTTCCTAAAATGTACAATTCTCAAAACGTCTTTTAGCACTTCTATTTTGTCAGATTTCTCAAAATGTCTGCTATTTAAAATGTGTACAATCTCAGGAAGTGGTCTATTCATAATGTTTATTTATTAGCCTTATCATAATTTCTGGTTTTCGGTTATGTTCACTTTTTTAAATAGTTCCCATAATGTCTGCTTTATTTTCAAATCAATGTTCTGAATGTATAAGTTTAATTTATTGCTTGCATTTACTTACTCTTGAAATAAAATTTAAAATGATAAAGATATTTTAGGTAAATAAACACACTTCTGGAATGCCAATTTTTTTTAAAAAAAACGAACATTATACGAAAACTGTCATTCTTGGAAATAGACATTATAAGAAGCTAACATTATCCAAAAGACGTGCTGACATTACGGAAAAGCAGACATTTTGGGAAAAATACATTTTAGGAAAATGGACATTTCATGCCTGAGCCCCTTGATTTAGTGCTTAGCTTACAGATTACCCAATTCCTTTAAAAAAATCAAAATTAGATAGGTCTCGACTTAGATCACAGATACTATGTAAAAGTAGCATATTTAACACTTGGACGTTCAGCCGCTATATTCACCTACTACAAGGTGGCTCTCCACTGATGATTTTGGTAACAGTTGTATGTGTATATTTTCAAGAGGAAGTTTCCTCATTACTTCACTATTATGTCTAGGATAGCAGAGTGGAAAATAACTGAAAAGAGTTGATACCCTATTTGTTTTAGTGATTCATAAGATAAGTCTATACAATACTGCATAGTTTTGTAATTTCGTGTTGAAGGCACTCGGACGCGCGGAAAATCGCCTATTAGATTGACCGACCAAATAACAGCAGCCATGTACAGTCCCTTGTACGCATGCACGAGGATAGAGGAACTGTCATAGATGAGTGATGGATAGTGAAGTGGGTTACAAACACCCAAAATGACCATAACCACTGTGTCAAGAGTGAAACGAAGAGAAGATTGTACTTTCAAACTGTCACCTCAAAGAAGTTATTACATGCCAGATTAGTTTGAAAAAGTCGACAATAGCAACAAAATGGAGACTTCTGTGTAACACAACAATAGCAACTCATTATTCAGACTTTACAGCCACCATAATAACTCAATCCTTTACTAGCTTTTGTTCCAGCGTTACGTGTGGAAATGAAGTTAGTGACATACTTAGTGACAAAAATGTTATGCCAAAATGATCCGAGGACAATAATATTACCTTTCAAAACTCAGTAGTAGAGTCACAGTATAACAAGTTTCCCTTGTTATGCTGTGGTAGAGTCGACAGTTAGTTTTAGGATCAGTTTATATATTGGAGTAGTTGATGCTGAATGAAACATTTGCATAACATCAATCTATTAGACAATGTTTGCATGCCAATGTATCTGGTTAGACATGTCACTGCACATTAACACTAAAGAACAATTTTACCATGTCTGAAGCAACATAATCTCATTGTTAAAGGTCATTAAGATTTGTTGTTTAAAGATTTTGGGTAAAAAAATAACTTCATTTCTCGATTTTCTCGCTGACCCTACTTTTTGTTGACTGTGCATTATCTTATCATCCAATTGGGTGAAATTCAACTTGCAAATTTTAAAGACAACTTATTTGGCTAGTTACAGCCCATGTAAAAACATTCGAACCAAGCATTAACGTCTCTATAACCATGAGAGAGAGCTTCTAGCGGATCGGCAACAAACTTATCATACATAGTTAGTATTTTGAGTCCAAATGTTTGTTCAACGAAAAGCATGAGTGATTCATTAAATCATTTTCCAAGATCCATATCAATGCAATACAGCCATAATTGCTATAGGATGTACCGTTATTATCTTTGTGGGCCCATTAAAGTTAATCACTGTCCACATCCCGGCAAATGATTAATGTAAATGTAATTAACCGTGAATCATATAAAACTGCAATGAACTTCGACTATTTACTTAGCTGGGCAACCTACAAACTTAAGACTTAAAAGTTTATTCTACAAGCTGTAATATGCAGAGCACACATTCCCAAACAAAACTAATGACTAACTAGTAAATCGAATATTCACATTAATCTGTGCACCGTAATTACCGTGGCGCTATTTCCGCATTAGTGGCACGATAATTAGACTTCAGTGCGCAGATAATTGCGAATGGCTGACATCCTTTTTTTTTCGGATATGTGTGTTTAGTCTAATTAATTACCATTGCTTATCCAGGGATAAAAAAGTGAAACGGCAATAGATACGACGGGTGCACAGATGAATGAGAATAGGAGAAATACTCGTATGAAAGGATATACCACCTACATCATTTTGACAGATTCTCTTCTTAAATTACTATTTTAAGTAAGTCTGTTCTTTCTCTTCTCTAACATTCTTTTTCTATTCTTTGCAGAGGTTTCATCCATTTGGGCGCCGGTCTGGCCGTCGGTTTCTCAGGCCTGGCAGCTGGCTTCGCCATCGGCATCGTGGGTGACGCCGGTGTCCGCGGCACAGCGCAACAACCTAGATTATTCGTCGGCATGATCCTTATCCTCATTTTCGCTGAAGTGTTGGGTCTATACGGTCTCATCGTGGCCATCTATCTTTACACGAAAATGTAAATCTGCAACACTCGTCTCCCGTCGCCCGTGCTTCGAGGCTCTATGCCACTCGCGCACAGTGATGTCGTCGTCGGTAAAGCTTCGCATAGAGTCCCGGAGCACTGTAAACTTGTTGAGTATTCGGACATCGGCCTGCATAGCTCCGGCGCGGACGGCCTCGATGCTGCGACCGCCACGCGCCCCGAGCCGCGGACCATTTTCTATCCTATCATTTTGTAAAACGATCACGTTCGAAGTTAATCATGATTCAACTCTACCGCGCGATGACAGCGTTACTTATTTTAAAACTGCCTATACTTTAATTTTTTTTTTGGTGACAGGAGAATTTAGTTCCACCACTCGACATATCAATTTTGTTGCGCGCTCCTTCCATCCGCGAATGGTTCCATCTGACGATATCACTTTTTAGATTATTTTAGCGTTAAGGCGAAACTAATGTACAGTTAGAATAGAAATTTAAGTCCAAACAAGTTATCTTAAAAATAATTTATAAACCGTTGAAACCCCCAAGGTACTGTGTACCGCGTCTTTTGCTGAGAATGTTAAGGTTTAACCTGGCTTAAATACATGCTAATAGCTTTCAGTGTTATAGTGGGTGTGATTATGTATCCTTATAATTATTACCAGGCCTGTAATTGTTATCTCTCGAGTGACCACTTCGAATGTTTTTCAAAAGCGAGTCACAAATATAATTATTGTAATGCCAGGAATCAGTGAATAAACATGATTTGTACATTCCATATTATTTTGTTTCTACTTGATTGTTTTATGTGTTTTATTTTCCTTTTCGATCTTCTAAGCGAACGAATGAGACGGCAAGGGTATTTATATGCTATTATGACACGCACTGTCGTATATTCAATTGAAGCTATAGCTAATATTATACACTTCTGACGGCTAATTTATGTGAAATATATTTCAAATATAATATTTATTCTGTATACCTCATAGTCGAAATGATGTTTGAATGATATAAATTGGTAAGTAAATACGATTAGGTGAAATTGTATTTTATTTTAGGTTTCATGTTAGAGAATGTTATAATCTTTGGTGTTATTGAATGAATTGTGTTAATAAAATATTTTGAAAACAACTACTGTAAATTATGAATGGATTGTTTCTGTTGAATCCGGTATTTAGTTTTGAATTATCATTCGATCGATAAAAAAGCGATCAGAAAGCAATGGAGGCTGATGAATGGTTGACCTAGATTTGGGAGGTCATTGCTTCTGAGGTAATCGCTTTGATTATTTCTATTTGGCTGTCGAAAAACTTTCAACACTTCCACTTCCTATATAATCCCCTGCCCAGGGGGGCTACCGAAAATCGAAGTTCGTATCGTACCGTTCCTCTCACTTTCGTATCTCACTAATATTATAAATGCGAAAGTTTGTAAGTCTGTTACTTCACGTTTAAACCACTATACCGATTTAAATGAAATTCGGTAAACAGATAGTTTATAGAGTCCCGGAGAAGGACATCGGATATAGCGGGCTAGCGATAAACTAATTCTGCGCGGACGAAGTCGCGGGTAACTGCTAGTTATTAATATAAGCTTCAGCGGGATGGCAAGATACGAATTTTGAATTTGTCGTGGCCTGAGAACGAAAACTCAAGGCTAAAGAGTCAGGCTGCGTTACCATATCACCAATGTGCGAGGAATTGGAATTATGTTATGATTATTACAGTTCCATGATCGAATAAAATTGGGAACCACATCTATTCTGTGGTATTGCGAGTCGAGTACCTACTCAGTTGCCTCACCGCACCCTGGTCGCTTATCTGATAAGAGCCCGCTACACGCTCTCGCTACGCATCCCAGCACATCTCTGGTGGAAACATTGTACTTTAAAAAGTTGAATGAACCCTTCCATGATTTTAAGATCACAGCTCATTAGAGCCATTCGGCACCCGACCAGCACCGCCTCGTCGACAGGTGATCCACGAATTTCCGAGTAGTCTACTAGGAAGGGTGGATGAAGGGCGTCGCATCGCAAGCGCGTGGGAACTTCACGAGCGAGGCGATCCGGTGACGCTACGGAGTTGATAGAGTGAATTTAAGTGACCATAACTATATAAATCCATTTAAAAAATACCTACTAACTGCTTGCGGCGAGGCGGTGCGGGTGGGTTGGGTTACAGAATACCTAATAGTACTATGGGTGCCGGGCAAGTGGCTCTAATGAGCTGTGACCCTGTAAGACCTATCCAACGATACACGTTAAACTAGAAAGAAAATCACCTCCTTTTTATGTCTATGGAAGGTATATACCCTAAAAAAAATTAAAACTGATATTAATTGAACGTTAATCATTCCAGCCCATATACGTCCCTCTGCTGGGCACAGGCCTCCTCTCTGAATGAGAGGAGGGGCTTGGACCGTAAGTTCCCACGCGGGAATCGCAATCGAAGTGAAAAATAGAGTTTTCACCTCGAGAATAAAAGTCACTATAAACCCTCGGATAAATAGACACCCTCGCTAAAGCTCGGGTATACATTGGCTTATTTTAGTCCTTCGATAAAAAATATACTATCAAGTTCAGTTTACACCTGAGATTTATACACAGGCAGATTATTATCAAAAGTTCATATACTTTTTTGCTCGCTTCGTAAATGCTAAGAACACGTCACGATTTTCTTTTTGACGTTTGATTTTGACAGCTCATGGTTTGAGTTGGCTGAAGCTGAAATTATTTATTACTCGAATATTTCAATTATATCACGATGAAGTACAAGGGGTTATTGTTTTTTATGATAATACTCACGTATTACAAGGGCGAAGCACAAAGCCGTGCCAAGGGGGTAAGTTTAATCTCAACATTTCTATACGAACCGGCATTGAATTTCTACTGACATTTATATCTTAATTCCAGTTGGAAGAGAAGATGCAGCAATTGACTGACATGACGGCGAAAAAGTCCATTATTCCATTAAACGTTAATAAGTTTAAGGACTACGTGAAGTCTCCTCCTAGGGACTATTCCTTCATCGTCATGTTTACTGCCATGGCACCTTCAAGGCGCTGTGCGATCTGCCAGCATGTTTATGATGAATACCTGATCGTAGCCAACTCGTTCAGGTTCTCTCCGTCCTATAACAACAAGCTGTTCTTTGGTATGGTTGATTTTGATGAAGGATCTGACATCTTCCAAATGGTTAGTAATTTTACTGTAGTACTTCATGTTCTGTATTTTTACTCTGTGGCGTGCATTGAGCACTAGCACTGCATAAACTGCTATTGGCACGGTGCGCTGCCGTAGGGGCAAATTAGCAGCTGCCACAGATATAGATTACACTGGATAATGCAAACACCTTTAAATCTGTATGAAAACCAACCAAGTCACTTTTTTATATCTACTGTGACGTCTCAAGAGCGAATTAGCGATGTGAATTCCCCAATGTCCGCGCAAAATCGATTCAAATGCGCCGCCCGCCTGCGCCTTGGGGCTTGAGTCAGTCACTAGTCATGATTAGTCAGTTAGCGGTCAGTCTTTGTATGGGGCCAACCCTGACGTTATCTAGTGTAATCTATATCTGTGGCTGCTGCCTACCCTGGAATTGACCCAATGCATGCCAATGTTTTTACTAGAATCTTTTTAGCATCCAAGAAACATCACATAGTAGGTATAAGTAAGTAAATATCACGGAACAATTCACACCAATTGACCTAGTCCCAAAGTAAGCTTAGCAAAGCTTGTGTTATGGGTACTAAGCAACGGATAAATAAATATAATTATATAGATATAGATACATTCTTAAATACATATTATACACCCAAGACCCGAGAACAAACATTAGTATTTTTCATACAAGTATCTGCCCCAAAACGGGAATCAAACCCGGGACCTCAAGCTTCGTAGTCAGGTTCTCTAACCACTAGGCCATCTGGTCGTCAAAAGGTACACAAGGTGTATTAAAATAAAGCTGGAATGTTTCAGCAGATGGTTGGATTAGCAGGACTGAATGTCCCTTTAGGATAGGGTTGCCATACATCCCGGTAAGCCGGCACATGTCCCGGTTTGAAGCATGGTGTCCTGGCGTCCCGGCCGATAAGCAAATTGTCCCGGATTTAAAATCATAGTTATTCAGTAGTGGGTTGAACTTGATAAATAATAATATACCTGCAATAAACACAACTAACTATGTATGGCTAGGCTATAACATAGTCAATAACATGTGTTTTCTGCTTTGTATTGAAAAGTGCCTATGAACAGAGAATCCGATTGGCGGGTTGCTGGCACTGAATGAGTGTGTTGAAAGTTGTAATGTGTTTAGGCAAGGACTAAAGCTTTAAAGTTACCTATGATTGTAATAAAAGTTCCTTTTTCTTCTACCTTTACTATTTTTTCTTTAAATGACCTGGTCTGAGTCCCCACACTTATGGTAACCCCTATCTAGAATTTTTGTTGTAATTTTTGATTCAACATCAACCAGAATCTAAAACTCCTGAATAACATTTGGAGGGGTCAATCTAACCCAACTAGATGCACTCTGTCGAAATACTCTAGGTTCATTTTAAAATTTGTATAATTTATATGAATTGTATGATTAATCCATCTCTTATGCTTATTAAATATTTTTTTATATTATTTAATTGTCTTAATATTCTACACTAGTCAAAAGAACATTTGTATTTTGCTATTAATAAAACCTTTTGTAGGCAAGGAATGTTACTAAGAATTATATTTATTAGTATTTTGGTTAAGTGAAACTCATGTGGCCCTATTTTCTTTTGAGTAGTACAAAATATGATAAGTCCAACATGATTGTGAATTGTGGTTTCTTAAATCTTCCAGCTCCGTCTCAACACAGCTCCGGTCATCATGCACTTCCCTGCCAAGGGGAAGCCTAAGCCTGCTGACTCCATGGACTTTGAGCGAGCTGGGATCCATGCTGAGGCTATTGCCAAGTGGATCCAGGACAGGACTGATGTTCAGGTATATACTAACAAATCAAATATTGATCCAATGTGTTGGACTATGACTTAAGGAAGAACAGGCATTCTAGTGTTTTTCTTCTATTCAACTGAATTAAAAATACATGGCCCCTCTATATACGCCTATGTTGTCAGTGCAGTGTACCGTCCATAACAATATGTTATTGGTTGTAGGTTTCCTGTCTGTTCCTCCCCCAAAGTCAAAATTATATAAACTGAACAGTCTCCTCATGTGTGTAATGTCTCTACATCGAACTTTGAAAAATACATATTGCTAAAACAGCAAGGGAGAAAGCCATGTATATATAAAAAAAAATATATATAAGAATCCTACTTCCTACTAATATTATAAATGTGAAAGTTTGTGAAGATGTTTGGATTTGGATGTTTAGATGTTTGTTACTGAATCACGCATCAACAGCTGAACGGATCTGCATAAAACTTGGCGTACAGGATAAACGAAGATCTGCATTGAGACATGGGATAGGTACTTGATATCGCGGTAATGTGTTCCCGTGGGATAATATTTAAAGTTTAAACAAGAATAGAGGGCGCTGTCCAAGAACGGTGACGTACCGTACCTATGCTTCGTTTTTTTAGCATTAGAAAAAAGGTAATTAAAAAAAAAAACAGTAACTATTACTTAGGATACTAATTGTTACATTATTTGCTGACTTATTTTTAAACAGTGTTTTTCAATGAAAAGACACGTCAAAATAGCTTACCCTCTTTCTAAAAAAAAAAAAACGAAATACACGCTCTCAAGATGACGTGTTAACTTCGTTTGCAATCAATAGATGGCGTTGTGCAAGCGAACGTTGTTCTTTCAAATTGTTAGCATAACCTTTTCAGGGCAAACTCTAAGACACTTATTTATTGCGTTGCCATGCTAACAAGAATTTGTATATTTCAAAAATTGCACGGGTATAGGTAATATAAAATAGTTCAGTTCAGACGGCATTAAGCTAATTCTAATGCGGGCGAGGCCGCGCGTTAAGGCTAGTTACATAATAAAATTACAGGGATATATAGGGTCCCTTACTAGTGTGGACAAAAGTTGTGATAAGAATTCCCTTAGTTAACCTAACCCTTAGTGAACCTAAATCTAAACATCTTAACTTTATCTACATTCAGTGGAATGAATTATTCAATCGTATGACTTTTAACCTATTGTCTGTGCCCCCAAATCTACACACTATACCACGCGCCATATAAATCTGCCTAAAAGTTCATTACTTAATACTCAGTTTTGACGCATTTTTGAGATACATTTATTATGCGTCGTCATTACGTTACTTCCGGATTGTGTTCGAATCGCCTAACCGTTAGGTTAGGCACTATACCGTTAGGCCCTAGGTATAGTGCCTATTCAAATTATTGTTATTATACCTTTATATTTTTGTGGTACTAGTCGTGGCAATGAACTTTTAGGCAAAGTTAGGCGACGGAAGGTATAGTAAACTAGTACTGGTCTTATCTAGACACGCGGTAGCATGTCAAGCCAAGTTCAAGCTAACAGAACTGGCGAGCAGCACCGTGTGTAATTTTACCCGAGCCGTAATATCATTCCTTCTTATAACTTAGGATAATAGATATAGATTTATTGAAGCCTAAGGTCGGACTTGGCTAGTTTTTATATACGAATTATATTAGCCTTCGCAAGTTTTAAAGATGTAAATTCTTATTTTATTCTTCCAAAAATTTGGCTTGCTGGTAGAAACTATAGCCATCGAACTTTGGGCTCTTCCATGACTGTTTTAGTAGGTACTTAATAATAATTCGTGTATGAGAACTAGCCAAGTTCGACCTTACGTATAATATATTATCCTAAGTTATAAGAAGAAATTATATTTTAAGTTGTTATAAAATAATTTCAGGACTGACCATTGAACTTGGCACCCATTTAGATCTCACTTGTTTTGTCGTTAAAGTCAACCAGGACATATATCATAATATTGAACTTGGCTCTTATTTCACATTTATGTTTTAATGGGATATTCGTTGCGTGAAGCGACTGCATTGTGAACAACATACATATTGGGCTTTTTTAATTTCCAGATTCGCATCTTCCGCCCACCAAACTACTCTGGCGCAGTCGCATTTTCCATGCTCTTCATTCTCGTGGCAGGATTCCTTTACCTCAGACGGAACAACCTGGAGTTCCTCTACAACAAGCAAATGTGGGCTGTGGCAGCTGTCTTCTTCTGTTTTGCTATGGTCTCCGGACAGATGTGGAACCAGATCAGAGGGCCACCATTCTTCCATAGGAGCAAGAATGGGCCGGTTTATATAAACGGAGGATCGCACGGGCAGTTTGTGTTGGAGAGCTACATTGTGGCTATTTTGAGTATCCTTTTTGAATGAAGTTATAATTGGATTCAATTATTTTTAAGCATCATGAGGTTAAAAAATTCAGTTTGAAATTTACCATGTGAAGGAAAACATAAATACACAAACTTGCGAATGAACTCAATGGTGTGTGTGAAGTTCCCAATCTGCACTGGGCTCGCGTCGGAACTTCGGTCCAAGCCCTCTCATTCTCATTCATGCATATTACGTTTCTTCACTTAATTGTGCTTTGAATTTTATTAATTGATTATAAAAATCTGATAGGTTAATTTATTTCGTATACATAGTTCTTTATGTTAAAATATTTTACGCCAGTCATATTCAGGCTACAAATGAAATATACTTCCATATTGTTTAGACCGCAGCAACTTTTTTTTGAGTAAAACGAAACGGTGCATCCAGCGTCACCCGCGCCATGCTAGAATGAAAGCACTGTAGCAGGGGGACGTATATAGGCTGGAATGATGATGGTACATGGATGGATGGGACTCTATTGTTAACGGCGTAGAAGCGTGTTCAGATGTTTTTGATCAAATTTTTGCTCACAAGTTTATGAACTCGACTGTACTAACTAATCACACCATCCTAACAATCTCCCCTACCTTTGACATTTTGGTCCTTAACTCAGTATCAGACGGAGCAGTCGTGGTAGGCATGATACTGATGATCGAAGCGGCCGGAGGAGTGAAGAACACAGAAGCATCGCGCAGCCAGGCAGAGGGAAAGAGACGCCGCTTCCAGTCCGTGGTGGGGCTTGTGTTAGTCTGCGTGTTCTTTTCTCTGCTGCTGTCTGTGTTTAGGGCGAAGACGCAGGGATATCCTTACAGGTTCGTATTGTTTTATGTTTATATATATATATATATTAACAAAAAGTTGGAAAACCCCCGACTTTGTCACTTCAAAGTTCAATATCTCAAAAACGGCTGAACCGATTTTGATGTAACTTGTCTGTCTAAGAACCAGCGATCGCTAGAAAACTTAATTTCAAATAAAAATAAATCGCATTCAAATTGGTCCACCCATTTAACAGCTACGGTGCCAGACAGAAACACAGACAGACACGTAGCGGTCAAACTTATAACACCCCTCTTTTTGCGTCGGGGGTTAAAAACGTACCTAACTAACCTATATGGTTGAGCAGAAAAATTGTTTGCTGATGTGATTTTCATTTGTTTCAGTTTCCTATTCAAGTAAGGAGGCACAAGTGAAGTATTTTTAAGGATTTGCAATACGAGTGTGAGTGAAATATGTATTTGAATTGTATTTAACAATAGAGACTTTTTAAACTTACGGAAGTAAGGCGGGAATAAATTTATTAAAAAAAAAAGTTTCATTTTTATTTTTACCATAGTTGAAGAAAAAAACTAAATTGATATTTACATTATTTATTTATTGTAAAATAATGTAATACACAAACTTATTATAATTTGAAAAATATCTTGATTGTACATTATCCATATCCATACTAATATTATAAATGCGAAAGTTTGTTTGTATGTTTGTGTGCTTGTCAATCTTTCACGCCGTAACGGAGCGACAGATTGACGTGATTTTTGGCATAGAGATAGCTTATGGGCCCCAGAGTGACATAGGCTACTTTTTATCCCGGAAAAATGCACAGTTCCCGAGGGAACAGCGCGTTATAACCGAATACCACGCGGGCGGAGCCGCGGGCAAAAGCTAGTAACATTTATACAATCGTGAGTAAAACATAGAGTAATAAATAAAAGAACTATGAACAAGTGTAGGCATTATAGTTGTTCAGACTTGATAGATTCCCTGTGCGATTTTTGACGACTGGAACCACCACAGTCTTCATCAATTTTATCTTGCATTTTTACCATACATGAAGCACAAGTTGAACAGCACTGCCTACACACGACACACTTCATCACTCCCGTAGAAGCTCAACAGTAAGGCCATCGTGTCCTGGAGCCTTGCCTTTCTTCATGCGACATACTCGTACAACCTTACACATCTTGTGCTGTCGACAGGCTGGAGGCCAGTCGGCAGCATAGGAGAAGCTGGTCAAGGGGTTTGGTTGCTCTTCAAATTTTTTTGAAATTCTTTTGTGCTCTATGTAGTGACAGTTCGTCCATCATCATTTGATCCATTCCGTTGGCACCTCCTGACTTTATTTTTAAAGCGCCTTCTACTTTGCTTCATATTACATGTGTAGGTCCACTGATAGCCCTTCCACTCCCTACCCTGCACTTGTGGTAAAGTTTCGCAGACTCATGTAGATCCCGTACGTGGTGGTTCCATCCGGGAATCTGCATTCGCTTCCGTGCACTGACTCGAGATTTAGCGCACATCTCCGTTGCGTCATTAAAAACAATAATTATCGTACTATACAGGGACTGGCTAATACGAAACTTGAAGTTCGTATCGCACCGTCCCTTTTACTCGCGTATTAAATGAATAAGCATCAGCGGGACGGCAACATACGAAGTTCGAGTTTTGCACGTAGTAGGGCCAGATCCTCCGATGTTTTTTTATGTCTTACCTCATCATTACAAATTATAATCTATCTGTCTTTACCCAAATATTAATACTAATTGAGACCTATTTATAGCAAAAAGATATGACTACAAAAATGTTAAAGTATGTTGTTTGGCCATTTTTAGTCATTTTGAAATCTCGTCATTTTGCGGCCTAGTCACTTAGAAAGCTAGTGATTTTGAAACCTCGTCATTTTGGGATCTAGTCATTTTGAAACTTCGTCATTTTGCGATCTAGTCATTATGAAACCTCGTCATTTTGGGATCTAGTCAATTTGAAACATCGTCATTTTGCGACCTCGTCATTTTGCGATTTCTTGTTGACATTATAAACCGAACTTTCATCTATGTTTTTGTCATATCGTAGGTATACGCTTAAAACTAAAAATATTCGATTATCACCTTCTACCTGAATGTCAATAATGCGCTCATTCATTACTAAACTGTATAATTTACATATTTGGGAAGTAGCTTTTTCGAAACGTCAGCCCACCATAGCCCCCCTTATCACGCCCTTATTTGTATCAATCGCAGATATCGAATAGCTACCAAAATCACTGTCAATAAGTAGGTACTATTAGTAAAGATAACATCGTGGGGGTACAAATGAGTTTCCTGGAGGGCAAGAATATCCACCTGTTTTAACATCAAGTCTTTCACATGCTGTACTGAACGCTTATTGGATTTACAATTAAACGTAGCGAAATTAAATATGTTAAGATTTGCTGCACTGTCCATATTACCTACTTATTATGATTTTCTTCATTTTCATTATTTACAACAACACGATCAAGAAATCGCAGAAAAACGACACCTTTAGGCCAAAAGTTTTCATCGAAGAACTTATCCAATTTACTAGACTTTAGAGTAATGTTAAATGAGTTAAAATCCACGGCACGATATTGCGATAGCAGCCTCACTCCCAATCTCCCCCAATGTCCTCAATGTGATCTTTTATATCTTGCGCGCTCGTGGATCTATCCGTTCTCGAGAAATAAATCGCAGCCACAAATTCCACCGCTTGAATACGAGTGTTATTTTGTAATATTCCTCTCATGTTTTGTTTACGCTTCGGCTTTCTACGTACAGTATTAAAAGCCTCATTACGGGTATTTTTCTGCGGCCAATGATGTTCAGTATTTGCAGTCTTTGCCTTTGGACTCAGCCCGGGTCGTATTGCAATCGCCCGTCGAGCTCAGCAGGGCTACTACGAAACTCGAAACTCGAAGTTCGTGTCGTGCGGTCCTTCTGACACTTATACTATTTAATACGAGAGCGAGAGGGACTGTACGAAACGAACTTCGAGTTTCGTAGTAGCCCTGCTGTGCATTACGGGTGCGTTTCGCATGCACCTGTGCATTGCTGCCCACTATGTCACGGTAAAATGGCTTGTTTACGTACACAGTAGCTCGAGCGAGAGTGCCTGGTTTTATTTACAGGCGATGGCGTTTTCAAGTTTTGCTGCTTTATGGGAGTTACGTCACCCTCTGTGTCCTTCTAGAGCCGCTTTTCAGTGGAGATTGGGGTTGATGTCCTCTCTTTCCGCATAATAGCAATTTCAGCGCTTATCTTCGTCATCATCAAATCCAATTTTCCCCTTTGAAACGCACTCGTTCCTTATAGAGTGGACATCAGACTTGACAACACTAATATATCTTTGAGTAGTCTCGTTACGTCCACATGGTCGAAACTCTATAAGGCGGCAATCTGTTTATATCTTTCGCTTCGCTACGAATGTAGAAATATCAGCAGCAACTGTCTCTATCTGTTTCTTATTTTTGTCTTCACCTTTTCTTGAGATATTTCTTCCCGAGTCCAGCCAGACATGAATCAAAAAGAACATTTGTTTTCTTGATTGATTTCAGCTTCAGTAAACTTCGACGAATACTCAGTCATCTGTGCATCTAGTACATCACTTTTACTTTGAACGAAAGTTAAAAATTTGTTTATTATCATTTTTTAGGCCATTTCACTTAACTTGGACCACCGTCGTCATAGATGCATATTGCAACTAATGACTGGCGGTGTAATCGGTTAACTGAAGTCCTCACACGATCGCGCGTCGAACGAGACTTGACGAGATTTTCGATTTCCTTTTCGACGTTGAATTTTGACACCTTAGGGTTTGAGTTGGCTGAAGCTGAAATTATTTATTACTTTATCACCTAAATCACGATGAAGTACAAGGGGTTATTGTTTTTTATGATAATACTAACGTATGATAAGGGCGAAGCACAAACCCTTGCCAAGGGGGTAAGTTCAATTTCAACATTTTTATACGAACCGACATTGAATTTCTACTGATATTTTTATCTTATTTCCAGTTGGAAGAGAAGGTGCAGCAATTGACTGACATGACGGCGAATAAGTCCATTATCACATTAAACGTTAATAAGTTTAAGGACTACGTGAAGTCTCCTCCTAGGGACTATTCCTTCATCGTCATGTTTACTGCTATGGCACCTTCAAGGCCTTGTGTGATGTGCCAGCATGTTTATGATGAATACCTGATCGTAGCCAACTCGTTCAGGTTCTCTCCGTCCTATAACAACAAGCTGTTCTTTGGTATGGTTGATTTTGATGAAGGATCTGACATCTTCCAAATGGTTAGTAATTTTGCTGTAGTACTTCATGTTCTGTATTTTTACTCTGTGGCGTGCATACTGCTGTTGGGGTGGGGGGTGGGGCGCTGCTCTTGGAGCAAACTAGCTGCTGCCTACCCTGGTGTTGACCCAATACAAAGAGATTGCAATTGAATTAATTTATTGACAAGATCGCCTCAGAAAACTGTTAACCAAACTTGAGTGGATGGTATCTTTTAGATCTATTAGGGGTATTGAAGGATATACTGGACAACAATTCGGGGCAAGCAACCCTACCACTAATAATACTGAGGGCATAGAAAATGTCCGCTATCTCACCAACTGCGTGCCAGTTCTATATGAACTACGAGTATGCTTTGTGTACAGTCAAGGGTTAAGATATCGACACGGCCAAAGTTGCAAAAAAATATGCATACACGGCCTTAATGTTAAGTGCATAAAGTCTATGTATATTTTTGCAACTTTGGCCGTGTCCATATCTTTGCCCCTGACTGTACCTACAGCTCTTATCCTCAAGCATAGTTTTGGATAAGCAGCTTCTTGTTTTCTGGTGTTAAATGATTGATAAACACACTGCGGAGTATTCTGGAGTTGACACGAGCCGATGCGACAAAGTCCTCCTTGATCTTGACGTATCGATTCGTAAAACTAACGATGGTTGACTTTTCCTTAGAGTCATGTATTGGTGCTCTGGTACTCTTGCTATGTAATTAATATATTGTTGCCCAACCTGGGAGCCAAACACCGCTCCAATCTT
This sequence comes from Choristoneura fumiferana, assembly GCF_025370935.1. NCBI lineage: Eukaryota > Metazoa > Arthropoda > Insecta > Lepidoptera > Tortricidae > Choristoneura > Choristoneura fumiferana. Next base: position 2,785,365 of record NC_133473.1, on the reverse strand, counting down.
TTCCACGATCGAGGAAAGGTTTCGTTGTTCAGCGGGACCCCCTTGATCTCAACGTTGCTAAGGCGTTTGGCGTTGGCGTTTGATCATTACAAGCGTGATCACTCCTGAGATAGGTCAATTCATTGCACAGAAATTTGAATCTTTCTTGAAGTGCCTCCAGCTCCGGAAGTTTCTTTTCGACCTCCGTTATACGAAGAGTCATCAAGTCTGCCACTAGCAAATTCGCATAATTCCTTCACTTCGTTGAGTTCAGTTTTCAGAGAGCCAACATCAGAAACCAGATTAGGAAGACAAGAGCTGCTGTTTTATCTCGCGGAGCTCGTCCATAAGGTTTTCAAGATTGACTTGCTTCGGAGCTTCTTACTTCCAAGCCGCTCGACGATCAGCACCAAGTTTTCTGTAACCTATTTCTGCATTTAATGAATTAAAAGTATTTGCAGTACTACATTGTATTAATAAGCCTATTTTTAGAAAAGGAATGTTGTATAGAATTATAGTTATTAGTATTTTCGTTTTACCAATGACATTCACGTTTATGGTCCCCATATGAATTGTGGTATTTTAAACCTTCCAGCTTCGTCTCGTCACAGCTCCGGTCATCATGCACTTCCCTGCCAAGGGTAACCCTAAGCCTGCTGACTCCATGGACTTTGAGCGAGCTGGGATCCATGCTGAGGCTATTGCCAAGTGGATAAAGGACATGACTGATGTTCAGGTACTTTAACAAACCAAAAATTGACCCATTGTATTGGATAATGATTTAAGGAAGAACAGGCTTCCTTCTATTTAGTCGGCAGGGTTATTATTGCCCTAAGCAATCTAAAAACAAAATGTTTCATCTCTAGATAGGGCGCAAAGGGCTTTAAAAAAGACCATTATTGCCAAGAAGAATGCTCTGCAAGAAAGTCGGCAAAAAATCAGAAATTAAAATTAAAAATAAGAATTAAGTACCTACATAAAAAAATACAGGGATATATATGGGGTCCCTTAGTTAAAAACCTAAACATAAACATCAGTGGAATGAATTATTCAATGGAATAACTTTGCATATCTCTGTGTCCCCATATCTACTAGTAAACTAGTACTGGTATTGTTGAATAGTGTATGTCTGCCTTAAATAACTCTATATTGGGATTGACGTAAGTCTATATTTATGGTTTTTGAGAGCGCTCCCGCTCCTTTTCTCTTTCTCTCCTGCCTTCATTACATAACTACCTACATTGCATAAAAGTATTATTACAAGAATGTGGTGCGTATCAATAGAGCATAGCCGTGCCTCTCGCATCATCATCCCAGCCTATATACGTCCCACTGCTGGGCACAGGCCTCCTCTCAGAACAAGAGGGCTTGGGCCATAGTTCCCACGCGGGCCCAGTGCGGATTGGGAACTTCACACACACCATTGAGTTGCTTCGCAGATTTGTGCAGGTTTCCTCACGATGTTTTCCTTCACCGCAAAGCTCGTGGTAAATTTCAAATGTAATTCCGCACATGAATTTCGAAAAACTCAGAGGTGCGAGCCGGGGTTTGAACCACTAGGCCACCACGGCTTTTTATGTATTTCAGTTAGCATGTAATTTCCAATTTCCACTATTTGTCGACACCTGTCGTCATCCTATCAGGTCTTAGGTATGGTATATTTGTTGCGTGAAGCGGCTGCATTGTGTACAACATAGCTTTAATATATCCGGCTTCACTAATTTCCAGATACGCATCTTCCGCCCATCAAACTACTCTGACGCTGTCGCACTTTCCATGCTGTTCACCCTCGTGGCAGGATTCCTTTACCTCAGAAGGAACAATCTGGAGTTCCTCTACAACAAGCAAATGTGGGCTGTGGCAGCTGTCTTCTTCTGTTTTGCTATGGTCTCCGGACAGATGTGGAACCAGATCAGAGGGCCACCGTTGTTCCAAACGAGCAAGAATAGGCTGATTTTTGTAAAAGGAGGACCGCATGCGCAGTATGCGTTGGAGAGCTACGTTGTGGCCATTTTGAGTATCCTTTTTGATAAAGTTATAATTAGTAAGGTCCGACCGAGACTGTTTTTTAGAGTTCCGTACCTATAAATACATGCATACATACGCTCGAAAAAAAATCGGGCAGGTAAAAGGAAAAACGGAACCCTTATAGGATCACTTTGTTGTCCGTCTGTCTGTCAAGGTCTTTTTCTCAGGAACTCGTGGAGATATCAAGTTGAAATAATACTGCGGCCCCTTGAAGCTGTAAAAAAATAAAGCTTCTACATTAACGCAATGAAAAGATACGGTCATTTGAGCCTTATTTTTCATACATTTCGCAGTGGAATCAAAACACGGAATAGAGTACTTCTCCCGTAGACCTAGAATCATAAAATTTGGCAAAAATGAAGGTCTTACAGCTGCTTCACGGCAGGATTAGCGAGCAAGATGGTGGTAGAAATCCGGGCGGACCTTCCACAAGGTTCGACCACCTGCAAAGATTAAATTACTTTCAAGCATCTATCGCCCAACGGTTACCGACACACAGCAAATCAGGCCGAGGCGAAGATGGCGAGACGAAGACGACCTGCAAGCGTCAACACGGAATGAGAATAATAAATCAGTGGTTCAATTCAAATCCGGGCACGCATCTCTAAGTTTTTCTAAATTCATGTGCCAAATTACACTTAAAATGTACCCTAAGCTTACAGCGAAGAAAACCTGCACAAACCTGCGTGAAATTTCCAATCCTCACTGGGCCCGCGTGGGAACTTCGGCCCAAGCCCTCTCATTGTGAGAGGCCCAGCAGTGCCCAGCAGGGACGTATTAGAGGCTATAATGATGATAATGATGGCACTAACCACACCATCCTAACAATCTCCCCTACCTTTGACATTTTGGTCCTTACCTCAGTATCAGACGGAGCAGTCGTGGTAGGCATGATACTGATGATCGAAGCGGCCGGAGGAGTGAAGAACACAGAAGCATCGCGCAGCCAGGCAGAGGGAAAGAGACGCCGCTTCCAGTCCGTGGTGGGGCTTGCGTTAGTGTGCGTGTTCTTTTCTCTGCTGCTCTCTGTGTTTAGAGTCAAGATATATTATCCTTACAGGTTCGTATTGTTTTTTATATAACTAGGTTTTTCCCGTGGTTTTGCTCATATCAATCCGTTCTCTAATTTTTCGGCGATAATATTTTTTCCGAATATGGACGAACGACTTTTTTTCTGAAACTGTAAGTACAGTCAAGGGCATAAATATATGTTCGTTACCAAGGCGTCAAAAATATCGATATGTACACCTTAAATGCCACTATCAATGTAGGTATAGTAGGTACATACATAATTAATATATTTCACCCTAAGTAGAAATATTTTATTCGCACTTCGCTAATTACATACAAAATAAAAACAAGAATTAAGTAGCAGTATTTCACGAGTACGGCTGTATAGATATTATGCCCTCGACTGTACTTCAGGATTGCTATAAAATTAACCTAACCTGGGTTTCTGCGGGAAGTTCTGAATAGTTTACAGTTTTAGGAAGAAATCGTTTGTCCATATGAATCGCTTGCTTAACCGAATGTGAACTGCTTAGCGCAGGCTTCGCCCGCGTGAGATTCGGTTATCGCGCGCTGCAGGGCTACTACGAAACTCGAAGTTCATGTCGTGCGGTCCCTCTGACACTTATACTGTTAATACGAGAGCGAGGGACTGCACGACTCGAACTTCGAGTTTCGTAGTAAGTAGCCTGTTCCCTCGGAACTGTGCATTTTTCCGGGATAAAAGTAGCCTATGTCACTCTCTGACCCATAAAATATCTCTATGCCAAAAATCACGTCGATCCGTGGCTCCGTTACCACGTGAAAGACGGACAAACATACAAACTTTCACATTTATAATATTAGTACGGATGCGCTTCGGCGCTACGCTCGTAGCGCGTAGCAGCGTTTTTCCGCTTTGTAGCGAAAACTGCCTACGAACAGAGAACTCCCCTAGCGGGTTCATGGCACTGAATGTGGACGTATGGAGGTATTAGAATTTTATTTTATTTTTTACTGTCTTTGCTGATGTAATTTTTCTTTGTTTCAGATTCCTATTCAAGTAAGGAGGCACAAGTGAAGTATTTTATTATTCGTAGAGTATTTTTAAGTATTTGCAATACGAGTGTGAGTGACATATGTATTTGACTTGTATTTAACAATAGAGATTATTTAAACCTACAGAAAGTAATACGGCGCTACGCTCGTAGCGCGTAGCAGCGTTTTTTTTGTAGCGAAGACTGCCTACGAACAGAGAACTCTAGCTCATGGCACTGAATGTGGACGTATGGAGGTATTAGAATTTATTTTTAACTGTCTTTGCTGATGTAATTTTTCTTTGTTTCAGATTCCTATTCAAGTAAGGAGCAAAGTATTATTCGTCGAGAAGTGAGTGACATATGTATTTGACTTGTATTTAACAATAGAGATTATTTAAACCTGACGTGTATTCCTACAGAAAGTATGACGGGAATAAATTTATACAAAAAACAGTTTCAATTTTGTTTTAGTTTTTACCATAGTTGAAGTAAAAAAACTGCAACTTCATGTTTATATTATTTATTTATTGTAATATATTATAATACATAACATTATATAAAAAATATTTTAAATGTAAATTTAAATAACATTTATAAATTTTCTTAGTAAAACTTTTTTTTAAAGTAATAAATAGGTAAATAAAGTGAACAAGTGTTGGCACTACATACAGTCAATTCGCCGAGAGTTGATAAGTATTACGATAACGCCTCGAAATAGCGATTGTCGCTTAAAATTATCGCAGGCGTTCAGTCCTTGTCAAGCGTGCGGCCCGTCGAGCGAGCGTACGCGGCGGCTATTTTTGCCATTTCGTGCTTCCGAGGGTGTCAGTTGGGTGTTCGGGTGTTATTTTTCGTTTTATACAGTTCATAAAAATAATTAGCGGGTCGCATTCACAATAACTTATTAACCCGTTTTTTTTATCAACTGTCAGCTAACAAACTCTTAATTCTCTTCTTAAATTTAAGAGCTATGCTCTTGTCGGTTGTGGTTTTGTCTATTTTAACCAGGTGAAGGAAAGGGCGGGTGTCGTGTCGTATCAGGAAGTCAAACAGCTGGCAAAAGACCGTGCGGAGTGGCGATTACTTCACCGACAAGAGCATAACACACATTCAAAAGTTATAAATCTCTATTTAAGCATTTCGTCTCTGCAAATATATATTATACGATGAAAACATCATAGGTACAGGTACTACATTAAACGTGTAAGTAATTTATATTACAATGCAACCGAAAGATATAATCGTTACGAGCCGTTGCGTTGCCTGCAGTTTCCAGTGATAAAGAATAGCCTCTGTTTAGGGATCCTATACCCGCTCTCCGACACGGTGGACAGACCTCATCAAATCTGTGACGCACTCTAATATAAACGATTGCTCCCACTCTGCCAGACATCGGGCTACTTGGCGACGCGTCGCGACAGCAGCAGTGGCACAGGAATCGATCGACCAAAGCATGACCACGACCACTCTGTCAAGAGTGAACGACTAAGAAGAAGAGAGGGATCCTATAGTTTTCAATTAGATTTTTTTTTAATCGCTTGGTTCTTCCAGAGATTTCCAAAGAAACAAAGTTTACTTCTTTATGTACTTTAGATCTAAATTATTTGGTTTATGAAGATTTAATTCTAAATGTTGGTATACGAAGCAGTCTTCATAATTGTAATTAAAAATTCGAATTGTATGATGTACATACCTAAAGCCCAGGCCCAGTAATGTGCTAGACCTTGCATTTTTTTTTAGCATCTTCAGTCTCATGTAAACAAAGCTCGAAACCGGTATTATGGAACCAGCTTGAAACGGTTACCAATAATACCGTTATTGAAGCGGTATAAACCGGTATTTTATAGTAGTTTCCAGCTGTGCATGTGAGTATTGTAAAGTCAAGAGAAATCTGACAAAAAACCCCAAATTAATCATTGAGGTCCATAAATAAATCTTAACGGTATATTCAGTCTTATAGTAAATATGGAAATATGGCCTTTCTGTTTTTTGGGTAAGTCTTAAATGTCAGCTTGTACCAATCATCAGCTTGCTTTGCTGTTAAAATCTGAAAAAAAAAATACAATACATTAAAGTACAAACATATATATTTTTAAATTCATTAATTATTCCTAAAGAAATATTGTCATACAAGGCCCAGGGGCAGGTATTGGATTGTATGTCTGTTCAAGAGTCTATATTTGAATCCATAATATCTTTTGTCCTAATATTGAATATCCTAATGCTTATTGAACTAATTTCGTAAGTACTAATTATCATATTATGTCTTAATAGTCACATGTCCTTAGATTGGTTGACATAATCACTTTTGTACTAAACCGGTTTGAACTTGTTTTTTTTTTAATTCAGAGATCTTTCTCAAGGCAATTGTAGTTGTTGTCATTCATCTTTGCCCTACCATTATAATACACAAAAAAATGTTTTTTTTTCTAAATAAAACACTTTCATGACTGCTGTTCGTTTTTGTAGGGGTCGCAATTCTAACTTAACCTACTTTTCTAGCTGTGGTTCGTTTCTTTGGGGTCGCAGTTCTAACCTAACCTACTTTTCTGGCTGCGGTTCGTCACTGTTGGGGTCTCAGTTCTAACCTAATCTACTTTTCTGGCTCGCAAGTCGCTGTTTGCCAACAAGTGCTCTGTTATGGCATTTAATATTATTACTCGTAGTTTTATCTCCTTTTCTGGCAGGGAGGCTGGCAAGAGGATGAGAGTAGCCGTTGTGTGGACGAACATAGGCTGATGATGATGATGATGATGATGATGAAGTTTTATTTCTTACTATATTAGTACAAAACATATTAGGGATTAAGAGTATTAGGACATGTGATATTATGGCTTATGATTATTAGGAAATAAGATCATTATGGCAAAAGTGTTATGGCATTTGAGTTTAGGACAAACAATATTATGAATTACAAAGGAGACCCGTCTGTTCAATTACAATCTTTTACCCCAATTTCGCCTTGGGTAAAAATACCTATATATTGTCCAATTACTTTACCTGATTCGCAAGAACCCAAGCGTAGATGCAGAAATATGTCTTAGTGGGCACTAAAAACGCCAACACGGTGTAAATTATAACTTCACACATTCTATGCGGGCTGGATACCAGTTCAAACTTGCGTCCATGCGGTATTCCGTGGTCTTCCGTTACCACTGCACCTGATTTCTTGTCTCTTCGGAGGTTGGCGAAGATGATGTTACTTTGATACTGCTCATACCAAGCCCATATGAATGTAAGGATGCAGGGCATGGTTATGTATTTGGTCCATGTGTCTGTCCATGTTATGCTTTCTCTGTTTTGGGATCCTGAAAAAAGGGATACATTCAGTACCATGCAGTGAACATTTTTATTAGGCAAGTCAGAGTGAGAGAAGCGTGAGTTGTGACGACAACACGCTACTGATAACATTTTAATGAGATGATACATGATATGAGATTCTGACAAAAAAATTGAAGTTTACACCGCTATATTTTTTCTTTTTACGAGACTTAAGTTTGGATAGTGTAGGTATATAATGTAAACAAAACAACGTCAATTGGGGTCTTCAATATTGAAGTTCCTCCATTAAACTATCTAAACATTTACACTTCTGTTTTGAAATACACTAGTTTGTATTACAATGATAGATAAGTAAAATGTTTAAAATTCTTGAATGTACCATATCTGGCAGCTGAAGTTTGTTTTTACATTTAGTGGTCCTGATTTTTTTATTTATAACAATAAGCCATAAAACAATACATTATACATTTAAAAATATGACTATGTACAAAAAATATATAAGCTAGCCTAACCTATAAATAAAAAATCCCTCCTAGGTCACCGTCGCTGTTCATTGTCCCCAGAAGGCTGGCAGCATTCCCGCGTTGTATTTGCCCAAAATAGCTGCCAGCCCTCTGGTCACCTGAAACATCAATGAGGCGCGCGGATATCTCTTTCGCGATATCGCGTGCGCCTGGCCCCCACGGCCCTAGGGTCTCAACACCATTTAACTAAATACCTATCCAAACCAAGTAAGTATAGTTAGTTATGTCAGATAAAATTGTGCTTATTAACGTAAATGCATATTTAGTTATTACATATCTACAGTACATCTAATTGAAAAAAAAGTATTAGGAGTACCTACCCTACCCAGTTTCAGCTCCGGCTTTAACTTCGGCACATTTTCAACCAAAACAACTATAAATTCTAATTTAACGCTGAAACTCGCCGAAACCGAAAGTTCGTTTTGTCACTACTGATGTACAGTCGTCATTAGATATTTCGGATCGGCCAAGGTGATCAAAAATATTGAAACATGAACTCTAATACCATAATAATAGAGTGCATATGCCGATATTTTTGTCCGGCATGGCGATTGTAGTCAGCATCAAAAGTTGCAGATCACATTTTAACCGACGAAAAAAACGGAGGAGGTCTCGAGTCGACGCATATATATTTTTTTTGTTATGTATGACCACGCATAAGTTTTTACAGAGTAGTCCGATTTTGATGATTCTTTTTTTATTGGAAAGCGTATACCCCGAGAGTGGTCCCATTTAAATTTGGAAAAAATATTCCTACCCTAAGGGTAGGAAAACAGGGGATGATTGATTGTTCAGTTGCTGATTATACTGTATGACCAGGCATAACTTTTTATAGAGTAGTCTGATTTTCATAATTCTTTTTTTATTAGATAGGGTATACCTTGAAGTTGGTATTATATACATTTGAGAAAAAAAACACCCCAAGGGTGGGAAAAAAGTATAAAATAAAAACTTTTTAACAAAAAAAGGTACTATTTTTGCTTTTCAGTTTTTTCGGGGGTTCATTTACTTTATCACATTAACTCATTTATCAATCTAACTACAGTATCTAAGTATGTTAAAAACTTTTTCAAACTTTCGCTCCACTACCCCTGTTAAAGTTTCCACAGTGAACTTAACTAATTAAATCATTCCTCTAACCTCCTTTAAAACAGAAAATTGACTGTTGAACGATACAATCAGTCGCGCGCGCGTTGTGCCGTCGTCTGCCAGTCATTATCGTTACGTAAATCTTGTCTTGTCGAATCGAACCCTAGGGGTACAGTAATTTTATAGATCTAAGTATGTGCTCTAAAATGACAACGTACAACAAAAGTGTACAGCTACTTTTGATGATGACCTACCTACCAGGTTAGAGATATTTTTGCAATGCTGAAATAAGTTTTTCTTTTGTTGAGTAGCTATATGGGTGAAAGGCACTAGTGGTTTCTTCTTTGACCTATCCTAGCTTAGCTCTGGAAATAAGAGTATCACCACCACAAAACAAACAAACAAAACAAAGCTTACCACAGAACAGAGGAGCCGCTCCAATTATGGTGATGGTGCAGCCCAAATAATGTATTATACCAGCGGTATAATGGGTCAGGTTCATTTTGCTGTTCTTGGCGAACACTTGCAAATAATGAGTCTCGTAGAACCTCCGGGCACATTGTATCGTCAACAGGGACATCGCAATGAGTGCTGCGGACACTGACACTGGAAAATAATTGCATGATTATGATTAAAGCTGTATGTGGTAAGTGCTGTTCCTGGTTCTAGAATATGGAGGACCCGTCCCCAATAGCAGACTAAGCTTGTTGGGCCAGAGGCGGCAGCTGCTGAATGGGGCCCCATTAGAAGCTGAAATACTTAGGATAGTTTTAGCCTTGTTGAAGAATTAGAAGTTTATCAAGAGAACTTGCGGACTTTTGAAAGCCACCTGAGACTGGAGGCCCAGGGCGGGTCACCACTTCAGCCCCATTGTCATTCCTTCACATGGGTTGGGTGTTGTATAAGACATAAGGTCCCTGATATGATGTAAAATATTTAACCAAATTGAGAGCCACCTTATTTTGAAGTTGTTAAAAATCAATTAGAAAACAGCCTTCAGTTTTGCATCAACGCTACCTAAACTTAGGAAAGGTTTGAAATGCATTTAATTTGCAATGAGGAATAAAAAGTGTAATAATCATAAATATTTGAATACATTGAACTGTAGTAAATTGGCTGTACTCATAGGCACTGTATACTGAGTCTTATTCAACTGATTATAAATAATAATTAACTATTAATATAAATTAAATCTTACCGGCTGGTTGCTCCTGTTCCAATATAAACCTCAAAACAGCCCAAATATACTTATTTACTCCAAAATCTAAATAATACACTAAAAACATGTAAAACAACGTAACCGCATTGAATACAGTTGAAGTGGAATAGAAGTGTCTATAATAAGACTTCGATATTTCTATGGCATCTAAGAAATTGCCTCCCGGGCCTCGGTACGCGAAAGAACCGTACTTAAAACCTTTCATAACAAACGCTGGCATGTAGCTTTCGAAATTATTAATTAGAAATCCCGTACACGTTATCATAAATGCTAGGCTTAAAAATATAAAATCTATTATGTTTACTTCGAACATCTTTAAGAGCTACGGATGGTATACGTGGTTATTAGATGACTGCCAAGTAATTTTAGTATTTTATAACGGAACTGTGCATCGATAAACAGTTAAAACGACTGCCCGATTCGAACTTTCGTTTCGTCCCAAATAAATATAAGATTGCATTACGGTTTCTTCTGTCAGTATCATGTGGAAACGTTACACGGTTTCATCATCTTTCCTTACTTTGACAGAATTTTGATCCTTATTACATACTCAAA